>NC_067486.1:1082500-1382500 GCF_947179515.1 Apodemus sylvaticus | reverse complement strand
TCTTGTCTGAGCTGTTCATCAGAGGGGACATGGGGTCACACATTTATTTCCCATGCCAGTGGGTAGAGGACTAAGGTGAGGTACAGGAGGAGCCTTGAACAAACACAGAATGAATGTCTGGTGAAGAGTAGAATGGGAGACACAGAGGAGGAAGCTGGTTCTGTAGAAGCCTCAGATACACACACACAAGAGCTTATTCTACAGTGCATGGTGACAAGCTACATATACTTCAGACACTGCTCCCCTGCAGGCCCCTAATTCTAAAAGACACAAAATCACAACAAAACTCTTAGCCACATCTGACCTTTTATTCCTAAATCAAGTGTGATAAAACTAAGATCATTATACACAAGCCTATTCAACCTTAGTGTGAATCTGACAAAGTGAACACCTTGATCAACATTAATTCTTAAAACTCATTTTATCCCACTTCTTTTGTAAAAGGAATTCTTTTTCAACCTCAGGTACTTTGAATGCTAGCACCTGCCTATTGTGAAGAGATATCATGGAATATGTGGCAGTTCGAGCAAAAGGATTTTTAGGACTTTGGTCAAAGATGATGAGGTCATCCAAGTTTCAGAAGGGTTGGACAGTTGACTGAGGTTGGGTAGTCATTAGCAAGTGTTGGTTGTAGGAAAAAAGACACTCTGAGACCATGAGTGGAGAGAATGTGTACCCATCCCCCACTCCTGGGTGCTCTCGTAATGTCCAACATGCTTGAGGGGCACAAGTCACATTTGCTATCCAATGTGCATTACCAGTGCTCACCCAGTGCCTGGCAGGAGGAAGAACACAGTAAACACGTGATAAATAGCTGATTGTGCACAGGGAAAGCTCACAGACACCAGCATCCTGGGGATGCCAACACTTTTGCCACACCAGTGATGAGCATAAGGGGGCTGCCTTGCCCTGAGGTAAATCAAGACTTGGAGAAACAGAAATGCTTGGCTTCAGACTGCTTGTAGGGCTCTTGCTTCTTGGGGAATCACACATAGCATAAATGGATCATCATTATCAATGTGTAAAGATTGTCATTATCAAAGTGCAGAGTACAGGCATCTTCTGAGTTGGGAGGAGTGAGTTAGGATACTATGATGGGGAGAGAATGTGGCTAAACATAGAATTATGAGATTTGATATCCTTTTTGCAAGACACAAAAGTATGGGAGGAAGCAGACACCAGAAGGCTCTATTAAGATAAGATGAAAGTTTCTGGAAGTGCAAGGACCAATGGAAACGACCATTTCCACTGTAGCCACCATGTATATGGTCTGTGGAAGAGATTGAGAGCTTGGGGAGGCAAATGAATGCCTTGTCCTCCTCCTCCTCCTCCTCCTCCTCCTCCTCCTCCTCCTCCTCCTCCTCTTCCTCTTCTTCTTCTTCCAAACTCCCAAACCACATGAGACACCAAGGCAAGGAGTGAATGATTGTACAAAATGTTGAGGACTCAACAGCTACTAGCTATAGGTTCCTTTGACCCAGCCTAAGTCCCTGTAGGTGTCTATTTGCCTAACAACCTTCCAGTATGACTCAAAAGCTACTTATCCTATTCAGAATTCACTTTTAAACTATAGAAAACAGCATCTCTCCAGACACTGAGCCAGGAGAAGTTTAAGATGTTTTCATAGAAATTCTATTGCTTGCTCTTGTAGCTGTCTCCAAATATTGCCCACTTAGGTTTGTATCCCCAAACAGATTTGTAGCCACACTTTGCAGTCTGTGTAGTCTAAGGATGTTGATCTGGACTATGCTACAATCTTCCTAGTTATATTTGAATTTTTAACTTGCAATTTCACTCTTCCTTCAGGGCACTGGGCTAGGTACCTCATAAACATAGGCCCTTGTTCCAGTGATTCCTGAGTCTGTGGGAATATGGAACCCCAAGGTCTGATGGCTTCTGCATTTTCAAGCTTGTTGGTCTCAGTCTGTGTTACTGTGCCCATGGACTCTTGTGGTAAAATACTTCATTATCTGGGCCATTCCAATAGAGTTCAAAGCAACTGTCTCATTTGATTAAATGCTCAGGACACCCTGACAAACCAAGGATTTGATTTTCAGTGTGAAGGTCTAGGGACAATAGTAAAATGGTGGCCGTGGCTTAAAGAGATATGGCTGAAGGTCAAAGATCAGAATGAACATGGGTGCTTGAAACTCCTAGAGATTGAAGAATTGTAAAAGGCTTTAAAATAAGGAGACAGATGAAAGGAAGACTAGGTTGAAGGCACTGGAAAAAAGCCCCTGGGATGATAGTCCTGTTGAAGCTGCAGGAGGAGGAGGCCTGGGAACAGCAACTATCTTGGCAAAAGCAATTAACTAAGGACTGACCCAGAGCTGATGCCAACCTAGGCTTGTGTCTAGGTACTGACCAAGGTGCTGAAGTTCCCCATCATCTGGGAGGTTAGAGAGGAAAGGGGTCAGGGGAACAGGCCTAGGAGAATAAAGGGTTTCAGCATCCAAGAAGAGAGATTGGATCAGATGTAATCACCACAGTCCAGTGAGTGGGTAAGGGCCACCTGAGCAGATGTTGGGGGACTGTTACAGAGAACAGAATGTCCACATAGAGATATAGTTTCCCCAAGAACCAAAAGAAAGTGAGTTCCTGGGAGTTCCTGGCAAGAAAGAAGATACATAGAGTGGGGAGATACCTACCCTCCTATGCTTACTTCCTACCAGTTGATATTATGGTTTTATTCTGGGTGTTTCCAGAATGGGTGGTCACAGAGGCAGACATGGATATGGACTCTTTAATATCATTATTATTTTGGTAAAAAGCAAACCAAGGACACTCATCTGTTTTCAAGTCATAGAAGGAGGGTCATTTAGCTAAGAGGTGATGGATGGGTTGAGGAATCCCTGCATGGGTGAGTGAACCACAGATCTCCTCAGTTCATGTTTCCTGGATTGGATTAATCCATCTTTGACTGATGCACTGAGAAGAAGGCACTTGGCTAAGAACGTGAAGGGCTTTTCCTACATGGGTGGGATGTAACTTTTGTAGAAAATTTGTGGAACATAGATGAAAGTTCATTTGCAAGACAATAGCACTGCTCCCAGTGATGGAGCCATGGTTCTGTGAACATTAGGAGTCTAGCATATGTACCAGGAATCCTGAAGTAGAGAGGGACACTGAAGAGCTGGCCAGAGACATGTCACAAGAGGACTCCAAGGGGGCAGATGCTTAGTGAAGAGGAGATATTAACTAGTTGGAGCCCAGCGAGAATTGCAGGATTATAGATAGAGAAGAGGGATGGCTGGTCAGGGAAGACTTCTTGGAAGGGGTGTAACTTAAAGGTTGGGTGTTCTGTGAATTTAGCTTAGATTATATCAATGAGAGTCACACACTCAGAAGTTACTGAGGAAGGATATAACTCATGAACATGCTGACACGACATGTGGATTACAGAACTGAGTGTACTCTCTCCCTACAAAAAGAAGAGCTTCTCCCTTTCTCCCTCCAGGGCTTTCTACTCGAAGGCTGAAATATGTGTAACAAGGAATGTTTCTTCTAAATTCTATGGACACTAGAAAGCACACAAAATGTATTCTATGCACACTAGACAATGTACCAAGCGTTGGGGTCCCTGAAGAAAGAAGAAAAGCAGAGCCCAACTCTGAGAGACTTCCAAGATACTTGAGGAGGGATGTGCAGTGATATTTCTTAGATGGTGATGTTCTCGTCAAGACAGGCTTTTTGGGGACCTGCATTTTGTAACTATTCCCACCCATGTTTAAGCAACACAAAAGGCAGCTCTGGTCAGCAGTGGGCCATGTGTCAGACAATGAGTGAACTATTTTAAGTGCACTTTTGTCTTAGAGACTTATTCAATATCAACTTAACACCCATTGCCCATCAGGTATCAGAACAAAGGGCAGTGTGAAAATAGACCTAGTAGGCAGAGGGAGCCCAACCAGCTTCCAGCTAGTGGAGTGATGGACATGAATGGATATGTCAGTTAATACACACAGAGATGCACACTTGATGATATGCTACGGGGACAGCCATGATAAGGGAGCACTGAGGAGGAAGAGCAGCCCTATGGTCCAGGGGAGTTATGTCTTCCTGCCAGAGGCACACCTGGTTTTTGCTATGGTTTTCTCTTTAACAGATTAGGTCAGCAGAAGGAAGACACAGATAGAGGAATAGCATGGTGAGGCTCAGGCCAGCTTGAGCTGGATTCTAATGCTCCCTGTTGTTGGTTTGGGTGTACATCAACAGTTGGCGGCAGTGGGGGTGGGGGAGTAGAGGGTAGGGGTAGGGGGATGGGGTGGGGGACCCTCCCTGAAGGTTGCAGAAACCTGATCTGTTCCTCAGTGGCAGACTTAGGAACACAGGCAGCTGCTGATCGGCTTGTGGGAAGGCGGGGCTCCTCCTGCTACCTGGATCCTGGTGAGTGACTCCATGCCTGCCTGCAACTCTGTGGGCTCTCATCACTACCACCTGTTTCCAGGCAAGTTGCTGTCTTGATTCACTGTTTCAGGAAATACTCCAATCTGCAACTGCAAGAGCAACAAGCTGGACCACCCCCTTATTCTTAGGTGTGTCCCAAACCAGCTACCCCAGACCTGATCCTTAACCACTGATCCACACCTGCCACCTGCCGTGAGTCTCCAAAGTCTGCTTTTCCTAATTCCCCATTCTGGATAATCCTGATTCTATCTTGGTGCACTGCTAGTGAGACATCTTGCCCTCTGCAACTGCATTTTCCTAGCTGTTGTGAGCTTGATTTGTTGCTACAGCTCAGCTCAAAAGAGACCAAATCAGTCTTGACAGGGCAAACTGAAGCAACTCATGGGCTTCGGAAAAAAAGCACCGTTTTGCCTCTGAAAATCGTATTAACCCTTCCCATATAGATGGTTCCCTGCTTCATATCTTCTATAAGATAGTAAGATTCTGACTAGAGGCCACAGAGATGTTTTCCTCTCAGTCCAGGGAGACTGTAAGATCCCGAGGGGGCTGTAGTGGCCCTGAAAAAGTACAAGAGAGGATGCCTATCATGGATGGTACAGGTATCTGGGTCAACTTTACATGTGTACTGTGGACTGACTGAGTGCTCTGTGACCCGGCCCTAGTGCATTTCCAGGGCCCTGTTGTAGAGCCACTGTCACGTGCAGGGGGATTAGACTTCCTTATCTGCATATGCTTACTGTATGCCACATCTAGCAGACACTGGCATTGCTGGAGTCTGAGGCTCAGGATGGGAGACCCAGGCTTGGACTCTTAGGCTGTCACCTATCTGAGGGGAAAAGGTAAGGAGGCTTTGGCTGGGAAAGAGTGTAGCAGAAGCCTATCTCTGTTGGCACCCACGGGCATGCCTACAGTGGTAGGGATTCCTAGGAAGACCAGTGGGGATCAAGACTGAGGTCCAGTCAGGTCATTAGGAAAGGGTAAACCTGGGCACAGAAAGAAGCCTGGACACATTCATGCAAGGGATGGACCAGATGAAAATAACATTCTGAGATTAGAGACTGTGTGGAGGAGGAGCTGTGAACACATAATGAAGACACAAAGAAGACAGGCGAGTGATCGAGGAGGAGGTCAACCAGAGGGGGAGTGAAAAGCTTACCTGATTTATTTTTGCATTCAATGTCATAGCCTGTGATGGGGCTGTTGCCATCGAACCCCATGGTCCACCTGAGTGTGATTGTGCGAGCTTTGACATCTTTGATCTCAATTTCGGGAGGATCTGGGGGTTCTGTGTCATCAACAGAAAAACCAGGGTTAGTTCAAATCAAGCCTGGGAATAAACTCTAGTGGAAGACCTGGTTACTGCGTGCATGCTTCTGTGGGCATTAGGCATCAGCAGGTGCTGCCTTGTTGGAAGCAATTGTTGGTATTTTTTTTTCTGATTAGATAGAAGGCATTGCCCCACTTCTCTGAGAGATTCTATTTGTAGCCTGTGTGGCACCAAGACAGACCTGCAGGACATAAATGCCACTACTCTGACTCACAGCACATTCATCCCCAGATGCTGGACTTCCATTTCTTTTTTCTTTTATTAGATATTTTCCTTGTTTAAATTTCAAATGTTATCCCCTTTTCTTGTTTCTCCTCCCAAAACTCCCTATCCCCTCCCCCTCCCCCTGCTCACTAACCCACACACTCCTGCTTCCCTGTCCTGGCATTCCCCTATATTGGGGCATCGAGCCTTCACAGGACCAAGGGCCTCTCCTCTCCTTGTCTAATAAGGCCATCATCTGCTACATATGCGGCTGGAACCATGGGTCCCTCCCTCTTTGGTTGGTGGTTTAGTCCCTGGGAGCTCTGGGGTCACTGGTTGGTTCATATTGTTGTTCCTCCTATGGGCGTGCAAACTCCTTCAGCTCCTTGGGTCCTTTCTCTAGCTCCTCCATTGTGGATCCTGTGCTCAGTCCAATGATTGGATGAGAGTGTCCCCTTCTGTATTTGTCAGGCTCTGGCAGAGCCACTTAGGAGGCAGCTATATCAGGCTCCTGTCACCAGGCACTTGCTGGTATCTACAGTAGTATCTGTGTTTGATAACTGAATATGTGATGGATCCCCAGGTGGAGCAGTATCTGGATGGATTTTCCTTCAGTCTTCCATTTCATTTTCTTAGTATACAAGCTCCCAAGGAGTGGAAAGTACTGGCTAAGTTGGTCTACATTCAGCCTGAGGTCTGGCCTCTCACCTGCCCTGGTCCCCACAAGGGCTATGCTCCCAATGTTTCAGGGCTTTGCTCTGACATGATCACAGCCTCTGATAAAGTCCAGATTTATGCCAATTTCCAGCACAGCCAAGATTTCCTGAGAGGTCAAACTGTTCCCATCTTCCTGGGGCTCCCATGCTGCCTGACCTATTAGGCATACCTTGTCTCTAAATGACCACATACTTCCTTCTGTCATGCCTGCCTTACCTTGCACTGTGAGTTGAATTATTCCACGGTCCTCCCCATACGAATTGATAGCATGGCAGGAGAAGAAGCCAGAATCTTCTCTCACAGTTGGCAAAATCTGCAACCAAAGCAGAAAGGTGCTCACTTTAGTTACTAGCTCGAGCTAGAGATCAGCAGGCATAGCTTCTGATGGGAAAACAGCCTTTCACCCTTCCTTCCAACCACAGCACTCAGTCATTACTACTTACAAACATGGACACATACACAACACAGACAGAGACAGACATAAATATTTCACTGCTACCACATACACACTCACATACATGGACACACAGACACACAGACACATACATACTCACACACAAACACATACAGAGACACAGGGAACACTTCATGGACATAAGCACACACACACACATAGTCCCAATCACACATAACACACATGAAGACACTCTTACACATTGTTTTCCATTCACTCATGGATACACACAGAGATACACATTCACAGAATCACTCAGAGATGAGTACTTAGACACAAACTGTAGCACATGTACATATCCATTCTCATATGTGTATACACAAGTTCACACACTAATGCCCATACTCAGAGACTCGGCCTCATGTAGTCACTTGCACACAAACACATTGACAGAAATGTAATCACCCACAGACCAACATATGCTGATACACACTGGAACACAAATTCACACATATGTCCACTCCCTCTGAGGGCAAACTACTTTCGTGCAAATTTGTAAGCATGTTAATGGAGCTGTGCATCTCACTGGAGTGAAAGTGTAACTCACATGAGCTGCTGTGGGTGGGCCCATATCTACTCCCTATACTTCCCTGTTTTTCTGAATGGTGTGATTTTAAAGAACCTCACATAAGGATCATCTATCAATGCATCATTCCTCTGAACTTACCTCTCTCTTCACACAGATGCAGTGCTATGGTTTTTTTTTTTGTTTTTTTTTGTTTTTTTTTTTTTTTTTTTTGCGCATACCATTTCTTGTCAGAATTTCCTAAACAGTCAGTGCAGCACACTGTGTTTGCTATTATGAGCACTGCAGAGTGGGTTCAAGTGTGTGGGGGAATGTATTATGTGCAAAGTCTATGGTGTCCACAGAAATGATTACATCATCCTCACATCTGCTGTCAATGGAAATTAAGGCACGGATGTCCAGCCAGCGTCCTTGGGACCTCACTAGTATTCTATGCCATAGGGTCCAGAATTGCATGCTGTAGACAGAGCCCACTGTGTGCTCCACGCACGGAGCATCAGGCTTCCCCCATGGCTGTACTAGCCCTCCATATTACAAAAGCGTGGCTTAGACAATAACCCACAGTTCTGGAGAAAGAACAGACATGTTTCCTCCGGGTGCTTGTGATTCTAGATTAATGACAGTATATTCTCTATGTTGGATTTCTCCAAATAAGCAAAATATTTTTTTAAAAAATCTTATTTAATTCCCAGTTATACGTATATTTGTGGGGGCATGTGTACATGTGTGCATGAGTCCATGGAGACCAAAAGAAGGCACTGGATCCCCTAGGGCTGGAGTGACAGATGGTTTTGATCTATGGATGCTAGGACTTGAATCCCAGTTGTCTGGAGAAGCAGTATGTACTCTTAACTGCTGAGCTATCTCCCTAGTTCTCAAAAATATTGTTATTATTGTATTCTTTTAAAGATTTATTTTATTTATTATATGTAAGTACACTGTAGCTGTCTTCAGACACACCAGAAGAAGGCGTCAGATCTCATTAAGGATGGTTGTGAGCCACCATGTGGTTGCTGGGATTTGAATTCAGGACCTTTGGAAGGGCAGTCAGTGATCTTAACCACTGAGCCATCTTTCTAGCCTAATGGTATTCTTTTTGTCTCAAAACTCTTGCTGTTGTTTTGTTTTGGTTTGTTTTTTTGATTGTTGAACATACTGTCATCCCTCTTAGGACAACTGTCATGAGAGACTTCTCTTTCAGTGCTTAATTATTCCTCTGTGGAAGGCGGCTGTAAAGAACTACTTCTGAAGGTCATTCAGTGACCTTGCCCATGTAGATGGGCAGAGAGAGGAAGTGTCACCAGGAAATCCCAGCAGGATACTCACAAGTCATCACTGCCATGTGCACAGCCCTGTGGGAGACCTGACTGACTATCTCAGGACACCCTGCCCCATTCTTCCACAGCTGAATGGCATTTTTACCTGCAGAGTAGAAATCACTTCCTCTCCCACTTCCTTGGTAGACACCAGGTAACGAGCCATTTCAGGGTTAATGATCCTGTCCTCTTTCTCCCAGCGGACAATGATGGGCTTCTCCCCATGCGCTGTGCAGCTCATCTCCTTCCTTTGGCCCTGAGTGGCCAGGGTGGTGTTGGGGTAAGAGGTTATCATGGCAGGAACTAAAAACCAAAGAAGAGAGATCTTGCTCAGTAAAAATGTGCTCATGACTCTCCCACCATCACATTCAGCTAAAAGAGACACTTCTTGGGAAAAAAATTGTTCATGAAACTGTTGAAGAGGAAGCAGGAGGAACAACAAAAAGACACTGGTGGAGAAACAGAGCTTGCAGACCAAGGCCCAGGGCAGAAAGTGCCTTGCAGGTTCATATTCAAGGGGCTGCAGTTTCATTCCAAGCCTGTTGGGAGTGGATGTGATCCAGAGGGTGTGGCCTATGTCACCAGAGCACACAGGCAAATGATAGTTCTTCAGCCAGGTGGTAGGGGTAGGGAGGAGAGGCGCCTGGACACGTAGTGAGGGCAGGGACTGGGGGACAGATTGATATAATTTACATCAGTCCTGGCAATTAATTACTTCTCTCACGCTTCTTCATGGCTCATACCTCTGATCAACTTTACAAATCTCTATCAAATCTTTCCCCAGAGACCTCAAATCTTTCTCCTTCCATGGCTTACAACAGAGGCTCACCTTCAAATTACTGAAAAAAAGGAAGCAACCTTTATTCATGAAACCTTGCATTTCTGTTCTTTTACTAAAACTTAATCTGTAGGTTTCTGTCCTTAGTAATGGGTGACATAACTCAACTCTTAACTGTGCAAACAATCTGGCATTCTGACAGCCTATATTAAAATGTATCTTCCTAAATTCACTCCAAAGTTACAAGAAAATTAGAGGGGAACATGGGTCAAAACCAAAATGGACCCTGGAAAGCTATAAGGTACATATTGACACTTCAGTTATCTGGGGGGTTGTCATGGTACTGGTGATTATCTGAGAGGCAGATAATCCTTACCCAGAGTCAGACATTCTTGCCCGGGTGCCTCAAAGCCTTAGACCAAATGAGAAACAAAAAGTCAAATAAGACCTTCAAATGGCAAAGTGTACAAACAGCCCTGACTTGTGCTACAAGCAGAGAAAAGACACCTCCCCTGACAACCTGTACCTCTTCCAGCCCGACTAGATTTGCAGGAGCCTCGTGCTGAACAGTTAACATGGAATGACCCTCCTTTGGTAGCAGGCTTAAGAATTCAGCGAAAAGCAAACAGGAGCACACATTGGAAGGATGTGACCTTCCTCCTGCTCCGCTGACATTCTGTCAGACAAAAGGGGTCATGAAATCTCATACTACAAGTACAAAGCAACCTGTGTGAATGAGAGTCAGCATTCCAATGATTCAAGATAACAGAAAGATTAGATGCAGATTCTGAAATATCTAGACCATACATACATACATACATACATACATACATACATGTTTTAAAACATGGGAAATAGATGCAATGCTTCCAAAGGGACCAGTATCTTTGAAATCTAGCAAAACCAAATCCACGATTTATCTGCATGTTCTCTCTCCCCATCTCTTCATTCCCAAGGAGAAAGACCCCACCCCTTTCGTCTAAGGTCAAACTTTGAAGTTGTGTTCTTTCAAGATTCATAAGGCTTTGGACTTTCATCATTCAGCTTTGGTGCTTCTCAGATATCATTAGTGAAGACAAAGGTCTGCTGAGGTACAGCCTGTTCTTAGGTGAAGTACTTTACATCTGCAAAGAATGTTCCCACACAGGTTCATAGCCTGAGGTTTCCATGGGACATGGACTTGTGGAGAGGTTGCTTCTACTCAACAGGTACTCAATGTTCACACATATTGTGTATATATAATACTAATTACACATACAGACATACATATATTATATATAACATATAAGTACATGTATAATATGCAACCTGAAAAAAATTTTATGGAGTCAAATATCCTCTACCAGATCGATTTTTAACTAGTGTTTACATTATTCTAGAAAGAATCCTTCTGCCTAACTCCAGTTACCTCTCTGTTTATCCCAAGGTCTAGCAAATCATTGACTTACATTCCACTTTTTAAATTAATTTAGCTTTTATATATTTGTGTCCTATCTCTTCTGTGTGTGTCTGTGTGTATGAGAGAGAGAGAGAGAGAGAGAGAGAGAGAGAGAGAGAGAGAGAGAGAGAGAGAAATAACTTGTGAGAGTTGAATTCTCTCTTTCTATCATTCGGGTCATCGGGATTGAACTGGGGTCATCATGCTTAGCTGCAAATACCCTTATCCACTGAGCCACTGATTCACTTACTAGCACCAAATTCCAATCTGCAGTGTCTTTTCTGGATACTTCTTTAAGTGGGACCATGGTATTTGTTCTCATTCTAGCCTTCCAGGTTCTTTAAACATAATGGATTCAAGAGTACTTCTCTTTGCATTTTGGGATTTTGTTCTTTTTTTGCCTAGCATGACTCTCTTACGTAGATCATCTGTATTTTATGGTCTTAAGTGTCTCAAAGCCATGGGCAAAATTTCCCACTATATAATATCTGTATAAATGAGGTGGTCAAAGTAAAAAAAATGGAGGTTTTCTGTAAGGAATTGTCCAAGGTTTGTTTCCAGTGTCAGTAGAGTTCAATAGAGTTCAGTAGAGTTCAGGTATGAGTATGCATTCTCCCCGACCCACCTCTCCCTCTCCCTCTCTCCCTCCCCACTCTCTCTGTGTCTGTCTGTCTGTCTGTCTGTCTTTCTATCTTGGCACATGTGTGGAGGACAGAGATAACTGGCAAGGGTTAGCTTTCTTCTTCGCTCATATGGATCCCGGGAATCAAATTCAGGTCACTGGGCTTGGCTTATTGCTTATTGCACCTTGACATGCTGAGCCATCTTGTAGACCTCTGCATTTTCCTTTCTTAGGCTATAACAAGCTTTAATGCACACTATATGGGGGAAGTGTCTCGACAAACCATGCAGAATGGGATTTTGACTCACCGATACTCCTCTGCTAGAGATACTCCTTGCTTTCAGTCATATTTCTCTTTTGGGTGAGTCTCATTATTAAGAAGGGTTTTTATTTCTGGCAATGAAGCCAGCATTTAGTCAGAAACACTCAGCTAGCCTATGTTTTCCCTTCCTGCTTAGAATGGTCAAAAGGAAGCATTTGTTTTAATGAACCATCACCGTGGTTTCTTCACAGTGGGGATGTCTGAAGGCATTGCGACCTTTTCACTTGTCACACTCCTGGGCACCGAGAGATGACAGCATGTCAGTGCAGCCACTCTCTCTGCCATGATTCCTGAAGCATCACAAATGGATAGGGTCATTTAACAGAGCTGGGTACCAAGGAGAGGCTGTGAGAAAACTGCTAGCCTCAGAGAAAATCCAGACCCAGGGCAGCTCTGGCCAGGCTGTGTGCTGCATGCTTTCCTCTAAGATTACTCACTAAGGCAGGTGCTGTTTTCCATTAGGAGAACCTGGTTCATAAGCTTTGCTCATTAGCCACAGTGCTACCCCATGGCTCCTTTAGCTCTTAGAGAGTCTGCCGTTGTGTTAGGAGCATCTTCTGACCTACTTTCTTGCAGCTTAAAGATTCAGCCATGCCAGGTTGCTGCAGCCCCTGGCCGAGGAGTGTAATCAGGCATCTCTCTGTCTGACTACAGCACAGTGACAGGGATGTGATCTTATTTTGACACTGGAAATAGCAAGAGTGTTTGTACCATTGAAATGGGTAAATGCTAGAACCTGGCTTTTCTTCACGCCCTCTTGTTAGCAATTAATTATTAAGACACTTATGAAAATAGAATTTGAGTCAGTACTTCTCACTCTAATAATTTTAAAATGATTCTACTCTCCAGTTAAGAGACTAGACCAACCTCAGGACGGACAGGCTTCACATTTTGGCTAACCCAACTCATTCCTTCAACCTCACACAGAAGAAAAGAGAAAGGTGGAGAGGAGTGGCTGCCACTGTTTCTAATTCAAATGTGAACCAGGGTGGGACCTTCCTCAGAATCATCAGATCACCTCAGAAACAGGGGTGACCAGTTACCACAGATCATCTGGGATCTCTCATGTCTGAAAATGCAAGTCTTCTCTTCTGAGAAGTCACGGTTCCTCCATTCATTTGGAAAAGAAATGGCAGAGAGGGTGTTGGACTAACAAGGAGGGAACACCAAGGCAGTGGTCACAGGGAGTTTCTGGAGATGTTCTGAGTCATATGCACATTTAAAAATATTTCAAATTTTACCAACATGGATGCTTTGCCTACATGTATGCTTCTATACCATGTGCATGCCAGGTGCGTATAGGCCAGAAGAGGGCACTGAACTGGAGTCATAGACTACTTGAATTGCCTTGTGGGACCTTGGAAATGAACCTGGGCTCTGTGGAAGAGCAGCCAGAGCTCTCAACCACCGAGTGCTCTCGCCAGCATGAACACATTTTTGAAACTACTTATTCAACCTTATTTTTTTTTATATCCTCAAACTCAACATGACAAAACTTCAAAGAGATAGAATGTCAGAAACCTACAGCTCCATTGCTGGATTCATGGTCATACGCAGATTTTATAGTTTTGTTGTTGTCTTTGTTGTTTTTTGCTTTTGTTTTTGTTTTTTGCTATTATCCTAGCAGAAAACCAACATTTTTCAAATATATAATCATCACTATGCTATTTCAGTTCTTCTTAAGTGAAAGTGTGAATCGGTAAGTGTCTCAATTGTGAGACGCAAAGATAAAAGTTGCCTTTAGGGACCCTGCTGCTTCAAGAGGACAATGGAGGAAGCCTTGTTGTGTCCCAAGTAGTCAAGCCTCTGGCTCCCACAAGATGAAAGATGCATCCAGGGATTGACTATTTCAGGACCCTTTTTGTACATGTCACATCAAACAAAGACGTAACCAAGAGCCTGGCTCCAAAAGCATGGTGAACTGGGTGGTGCATATGTGCTTGACTGACTGACTCCATGGGCCTCTATTTCCTGGTTGACGTCAGGAAAGTAGAAGGGACCAAATGTTCTCAGTGGGTGTATTGGTGACTCGTTCCACCAGTAACCAAAATACCAGGCAGAAAGAAACTACAGGAAGACGGCCCATCATGGGAGGGGTTGCAGACAGCCCATCATAGTGGGAACAGCAGACAGTCCATCATAGTGGGGATGGGCAGATAGCCCATTATAGTGGAGGGGTACAGACAGCCCAACATAGTGGAGAGGGGTAGATAGTTGATCATAATGGTAAGGGATAGACAGCCCATCATAGAGGACAGACAGCCTGTCATAGTGGGGAAGGGCAGATTGCCCATCATGGGGGGGGGGCAGACAGCTCATCATAGTGGGGAAAGGCAAACAGTCCATCATAGTGGGGGGCAGATAGCTCATCATAGTGGGGAAGGGCAGATAGCAGATCATAATGGGGGCAGATAGCCCATCATGGTGGGGAGGGGCAGACAGCCCATTGTAGTGGAGGGTGCAGACAGCCTGTCATAGAGGGGAGGGGCAGATAGCCTGTCATAGGGGAAAAGCAATGACAGCAACTTTGTGTCAGATGGCTGTGTTCATGGTAGTAGATAAAGCGGAGTAGATAAAGTAGTAGACATGGCTGGAATCTTCACAAGTTTGCTCCTAGTGATCTACTTCTGCCAGATTCCGCACCATAAAGGCTAGCTCATGGGGGTCTGGGGAGCTGGTTGAACAGGTAAAAGTGCTTGTTGCCAGGCCTAGCAACCTGAGAAAATCCTGGACAATGCAAGTCAACCCCATGATAGTCAAGGCTTTCTCCAGCTTAGATCCTCTGTCCCTTCTTGCTGTCTCCTCTCCTATTTTCCCATCCCTTTTCCTCACATTCCCAGTTTCTTCTTCTCATGAATGTTTTCCAAGGAATTTCTGTGTGCATGGTTGGTCACAAGTTCTCCACAGGAGCTAGTGCTGATACCTGCCTTGTGCTCTGAACTTCCATCTGTGTGAATGTGGCTACTGTAGGGACCTTAGACCAATGAGTCTAAGTGTTTCTTAGAGTCCCTAAAGCATTTCTCCTCAGGGGCCAGTTTGCTCTGCTGAGCACAGCATCCTCTGGTTCTATTTTACTCTATATGCTATAATTTTCTTCTTCATTTAAAAATAGAAATAATACTTTAACAAAAGTCTAGAAAACACTTTCTATCAATGGATACTTTGGGCCTGGTGATTTCTGATTGACAGAACAGTACAGTTTTACAAGCCTGCAGAAAGAAGTGTGTGAGGAAAATAGATGCAGGTTCTTTGACTGCTTTCCCTCAGCTGCTCCCCAGCCAACACACCCCTTCTTGTTTGGGGCTTCATCCTCTCTGCTCCAGTCCTGTGTCCTCATCTGTGAGAACAGAGACTCATAGCTCCCTAGGCTCTGATAACAATTAATGAGATTATGTTGGAAGGACCCAGTGTGGGGTGTCTGAAGAATGGTCTTGCAGAATCCCAGGTTGCGATTATCACCTGCTGCAGGGTCATAAATGCCTCCTGCCCAAATACTTATTGTTCATAAAACTTTTAGGGAGCAAGACTGCCTACAGGGCAGCACTAATCCCTATACAGAAAACGATTCCTCCTGCCAGGAATTAATAAATTCTTAGCCGCACTGAAATATCTTCTCAGCTGGGTTATTATACTTACATAATGAAGTTACTTTGATTATAACCATTAATCAAGTCCATGTTTCCAAGCTAAAGTGTGTTATATTTGATACTAGGCTTTAACAAGAAGGACAGTATCCTGGCAGTGGGGCCAGGCTGGCTGACATGATTAAACCTGTCAGGGCAACGACACAGAATGCTTAGGCTTCATATCAGATTCACTCTGAAGTTGCTTCTTGCCTGTTATTGGAAGAAATTTGATTTATTTTGTACGACAAGCATGAATATTAACCAAGATATATTAAAATGGTATTTTTCTTCCATTCACAAGGAGATGGAGCAAGCCACTTCTTCTTGATACTTTTTTTTTCTCCTTCTCCCATCTGGTTATGAACATAAGTACTCTGTTTTTGCCTAATAGAAAAACTCATTAATAATTAGAGGGAAAAAAGATTAGTAAATAGACTCGCACTGCCTGCTTAAGTGACAGTAAAAAAAAAAAGGTGAAAAAATTGTCACAGACCATAGCTTTATGCAAAATGAATGGGGTTAGGATATTGATTAGAAGGTCACGGGTACTGCTTTGATCAATCTCCTAGACAATGGCCCTCCCGGAATTCACACTCCTTTGGCACTCCCTCCCACATCCTCCAGAGCCACAGGACCATATGACCATGGATATGGCTGAAGCAGTCAGTGCCCTATGCCTCCCAGATGAGATCATAGAATATCTGAGACCTCCATCTTGGGCGTGGCCTTCTATCACTGGCTGCAGAGGAGATGCTACAATGTCACCAGGATGCTCCGGCCACCTACTGCAGGACTGTGAGAAAGATAGATGTCAGGCTGCCGCTGACCCTCCTTGAGCTTGGAAATGGATTTTCTCTCAGCTACTTTCCTCCTCATCAAGTATTCTGATACAGTTTTCAGAAAGCAAGCAGTTTCCATGGAAACAGAGCCAGCAGTTTCCAGGTGGCTTGGGGATGGACATTGCAGTGAATCATTGGGCCCCAGGATTGTGATCTGGCTTTTGAGCAGGTGCTTTGCATGAACATGCTGATTGTCATGGAGAAACAGGGATGGATAGTCATCCTCATTAAGTGCACTAGCTGGTGTTCTCTGCAACACTGCCTCAGTTCCTGGGCACCTGGCCTGGAACACCCTGGAGCTCAGTGAGGGGCTCCCTGAGAGCAGAATGTAGGTTCTCTCACGTATCCCAGGGCTCTTGTCCACAAAGGGCCAAACCCTAAATCTTCTGTCCTTCCTGCCTTTGAGTTGATAAGCTTCATAGCAGCATTCTTTTACATTTCAGAAGTGACTTCCCCTTTTAAAACCATGATTGGGCTCTCTCTGTGAGAGAACGCTTCCTTCATTAAGCCAGTGACTAATGCCCCCACTCACAGGCACTGGGTACTGGTGTTTGTATTTTGCATTCACCTTTGTGTCGTTATTTACTCTACCAGCATCACAATGGTGATGGCTGGTGCCTATGCTCACAATTTTACAAGCTTTTAGTCTTTATAGCAACTCTAGGAAATAGACGCCAATGTGCCCTCCGTTTTATGATTCAGAGAATGAGGCTCTGTCAGGCCCACTCTTCCAGGTCCTCGAGTCAGTTAAGCACCAAGAGGAAACTGTAATCTACACAGCTGACACTTCCCCCACCTGTGTATGAATTCATGAACAACTCAGTGTAGCCTTGCCTGGTCCTGAATTGTTTATAAAAATAGCACCACACTCCTACATTCCTCTGTGCTTTGCATTTAAATGCTATGCTGTGTGCGCGCGTGCGTGCGCGTGCGCGCATGCGCGCGTGCGCGAGTATCTACATGTATTAACCAACAGTGCCCAGTGTTTTCTTTCCATTGTTATTTCCTTGCATGAGATATTCTACAGTTTGTTTATTATGATTTTTTGGTTCAGATGACTTTTTCAGAGGTGGTAGTGTTCGTGTGTATCTGTGTGGGATGAGCACATGTGTATGCATGTTCACATATATGTAGGTACATGCATGTGTGTACATGTGTATACATGCCTGTGAAGGGCAGAGGGTGAAGTCTGCTGTTTTCCTTAATTAGCGTACACTAATTGTGTGTTTGGGCAGAATTCTCAGTGAACTCTCAGAGAATGCCAAGTTAGCTAGTGTAGCTAACCAGCTTTGAGAATCTCCTGTCTCCACACTAACAAGCTGAATGCCACACTCACCAACCATTTACATGGGTGTTAAGGACCGGAACCCTAGTCCTCAGGCTTGCATGGTGAGCACTTTGCCGGCTGAGCTATATTTTCTTCCCTAGTCTTCAGATTTTGACCACTGCCAACTCTGAGCAATGCTGTGGGTGAAGCATCATTTTTTATTCATGAGTTGCCCACAGGAAGTTAGAGAGGAGTTTCCAATCATGGTCTGTGAGTATCTACAAATTTATAAGACTATGCATCTTTTGAAGATGGCTGTACAAACTTTCAGATCATCAGGCATGTGTGCTATTCTTTAAGTTCTCTAGGAGTAACTCTGAACTGCAGTATTAAACATTACCTGGGGACTTTCTAGAAATGTGCATTCTACATGCCCTGTCCACAAGAAATCTGTAGAAACCCTCTGCTGTTACTGTTCTTGCTGAAGCAGGACAGCCACTGCCTAAGCCTGCTCTTCCCTCCACCATGGAGGCCAAAGCCTGGATCAGACAAAGCCAGCACGGGAGCTGAATGTAAGCTCCTCCATCTCACACGCCCAGGTGATGCTCTGACCCTGCTCTACCTCATCTGTGAGCACAGTGCCAATGTCCTCCAACCCCCACCACCCAGACATCAGGGAAGCCTTCAGTCTGAAAAGTGGGTGATCTTAGCCATAGTTCTTCAGCTGAGATGGATGTCCCCAGTTGCTTTTCCCACCTTTACTGACACTATTCTGTGACAAGCACAGAATAGTGCTCTAAGGAAAAACAAAAAGTCACATGTAGGTGATGGCTTTAGAGAAACCGTGCAGGCTTAAAACCGCAGTGTAATTTGTGTGTGCATGTGTGTTTGTGCATGTGTGGATGAGCTTGAGTGAAGAGGCCAGAGGCTGACCTCAGGCGTCTTCCTCAGACAGTCTACACTGTCAACCCACAGCAGTAGTCTTTCTGAAAACAGCTGTCAGAGTCCTCTTGAATGCTACCATATTCTTCTCACCTGATTTATCATAAAGTCTCCCTCTCAAATTTTATATAAAAACCAAGACTAAGTGCGTTTTTTTCAGCATGTATTTGGAAATGAATGCACGGCTATAGTTTTCTTATTTAGCAGTGTTTTTAAACTAGGGACCTCAAGGTTCTCATACAGCTCTGTGAGCTTGCCAGATTTTACAGGTTTTATGAGAGGATGCTTGGCTGAGTGTCTGTGGAGACACAAGATAGCCTGGATCTGTGAGACAACACCACCTTAGAAAGAACAGAGAGCTCAGCCTGACTTCTAAGGTAGTTACTGTCTTTTCCTTCCTCATTCAAAATGGGGAGAGAGGGAATTCTGCCCAAGTGTCAAAGTGCATGCACCATTAGTGGTGCTACAGGATGGAGGATGTGTCCTAGGTTTTAAATAAATGCCAGGAGGAACTTGTATATCACACACACACACACACACACACACACACACACACACACACTCATATGCACATGCACCTAAAACCAATGCTCTTACTTGCATTACATGTAAATCCAGAAGCCCAGCTGCATACATCTGGTGTCCTCTCAGAGAAACCTAACCAGACAGGAGCATCTCTCCAATGCCTCCTGTCTGTCAATTGTTGCCTCTGAAAGGAAGACAGAAGAGGTGGGGCTAGTCAGCAAATGCTGCTGTTAATGAGGAGGTGTTTTATGACCTGGTGCTCTCAGGAGGGGTTTAGGTTCCAGAGGCCTTTGAAGAGACATGTGTAACTGTCCCTCCCAAGGGAAGTGAGCAGGCTCTAATTGAGGTATTGACAGTTCTAAATGAAGCATAAACCTGCTAGGAAGATGGAGGAAAAAAAGAGCACTGCTGAGCAGTGCATGCTGGGACCCATGCAGCTTTCAGCCACTGTTCATTCATGCATGAGTGAGTTGCAGATTCCTGAGACTTAGGTCACCCCAGACACTTGGTCTCAGCTAAACAGCCAGGGAATTCCTGGGTGAGGCGCTAGAAACAATGTGCCTCTCTCCTCACTGCTCTGGTATTCTTCCACATGCCCATAACACCCCACACCTACAATCTACATGTACAAGCCAAACATAAGATCCTACACATATAATTCACACGTATGATCCCATACATGCTAGCCCACACATATGACCCTTTATATGCAAGACTGGGGCAGGAAAAGATGAAACAGTACTATACTCTCTATTCGTGTGTATGTGTGTGTGTGTGTGTGTGTGTGTGTTTATATGCTCACATGTATGGAAGCCATAGGGCAACCTTGGGTGCCATTCCTGCTTCAAGAAATAAAGTAGAGAGAGATGGAGGATTGTCAACCTCTGACTTTTACCTCTATGCACACCCATATTTACAAATGTGCACACACATATGTGTACACCAAACACATGAATGTGCACATACACACGTGCACCTAATAGAGATCAAAATCTTTAGCTTTAGGTCATTAAGCCCATTTGCTGAATTTTATCCTATGAAATTGATTACTTGCATGTGTACAGTTTATTTGGAAGGTCATTTCCTATAGCCTGTCAGTGATCACAGGAACCCTGAAGCACATACAACACAAGTGTTTATAGGTATTTAAAGATATTGTCTAGACAAGAGAATACTTGTTCGGGATATACTCAGAACTACATTTAAAACCCATACCCATGATTGTGCATTTGTGTTAGACCTTCCATTGCAGGAGAAAGACTTTCTTTTTGATTTTTGGAGTATGCTCACAGAATTGTTTCTCTGTGTCCCATGAAAATGGCCAGGAAGGCATGATGTGTATGCCTGTCACCCCAGTGCTGGACAGAGGACTTCTGGGGCTTGATGGCCAGCCAATCTAGTGTAATTAGCATCATATCAGCAAGAGAGCTTTCTCAAAAAGAAGTCCTCCTGGGGATGACTTCTGAAGTGTCCTCTGGCTGTAAGTGCATATACATGTGCACTTACAGTATACACACACACACACACACACACACACACACAGAGAGAGAGAGAGAGAGAGAGAGAGAGAGAGAGAGAGAGAGAGAGAGAAAGTGAGATGGCAGCTCAGCAGGTAAGAAGCCTGACTATCTAAATTCAGTATCTGGAATTTGTGGTAGAAAGAATTGATTTCCTACAGTTGTCCTCTGACCTCCAGATAGACCATGGCATATGTACCTCCAATCATTTCTTTTCTCTCTCTCTTTCTCTCTCTCTCTCTCTCTCTCTCTCTCTCTCTCTCACACACACACACACACACCACCACCATCATCATCATAATAATAATAATAAAATAAAAATTTATGATAGATCATGTACATGGAATGAAAAAGTACCTGTGCATAGAAGAACCAAATTTTCTGTCTGCTTATGTTGGGTGGGGAGATGA
The DNA here is from genome assembly GCF_947179515.1 of Apodemus sylvaticus. Lineage (NCBI taxonomy): Eukaryota > Metazoa > Chordata > Mammalia > Rodentia > Muridae > Apodemus > Apodemus sylvaticus. The sequence continues at coordinate 1,361,263 of NC_067486.1, read as the reverse complement.
CTCAGAGAGAATGACAAAGTGCTTGTATTGAAATGTAAGGGGATCTGAGCTTGGTCCCCAGCGTCTGTGTGAGAAAGCTAAGTGACGTGCACTTGTAAGGCCAGTGCTGGGGAAGTAGAGGCAGGAAGGTTCTAAAGGCTCACTGGCCAGCTAGTGTACCTGAACTAATGAGTCCCACATTCATAGATTCTACCTCACAGAATATGTGATGGGATATTACAGAACTGAGAAAGTCACTTGACTTTCTCACTCATGTGTGTACATACCCACGCACATACTAGCACACACACAAGAACGTGTAAACATAATGTGAAGTACATTTATGAGGTCTATATTTCTTCTCAACACATCTCTGTGTCTATCTCATACATGAATAAATAAAATTGAAATATCTTAAAAGGGAGCACACACCACATCATATTCAATTTTTACATTATATATTTCTCTGTTTTACCTGAATCCTTTATAATAAACACATCATTTCTCCAAGCAGAAAGGAAAAAAAAAACTATTTTGCTTTTGGAAAGAAAAGCAACTAAACGAAACAACCCTCATGCTTAGTGGCTCACATGCTCCCCAGCAGCCCTGTGCCCAAGCTGAATTGGGCTCAAGCCACCATCAAAGAAAGTGTCAGCAAACCCCTGCGGACACACAGAACTGCAAACTGCTTTTCCTGATGTCAGGACTTCTCCTCAGGGAGCTCACACTGCTGCATTTGCTCATGGCCAGAAGACACATCCAGCAGGAGAAAGGTGGGAAAAGTCTCTCATTCCCCATTTCTTCTCACTGCCTCAGACGTTAACCTCAAACAGTCAGCCTGACACTCGTGGGGCTTCTAAGAGCAGCATGGCCGACATAGGAAGCACTCTCTTACTGGAACTAAGTAAAAATCTCCAATACACATAGACCCAAAGACAAGGCCTCAGCTTCTGTGATTTCTCTTGGGAGGCTTGGAGAACAAAGAAGCTGGCAGCTAGATGAGGGGGTGCTATTCTGAAACCTGCAATCAGGATTAATTATAGGGGTGATGTTCAGTGGACTCAGAGAGGAAGCCTTAGCCACTTGGACAATGAGCAATTTTACCTCACATCTTCCGTTGCTGGGGACCTCAGTTGGTTGCTATGGTGGATGAAGTGAGCACACCTGGTTCTGCCTTGACAACAGCCATGGCAGGAGGTTGCCAAGGAAGAAGAGAGGGGAGGTCTAGTAAGGAGACTGGTGTTGAGTGTGGCTAAGCCTAGACCCTGAGACCAGCCCAGCATGTCAGGCTTTGAACCAACCAATCATGAGGAAGCAGCATCTGGTATGAGGACTGGCTTCACGTTTTTTCTAGAGTTTGTATGGCTACCTGCACCTGTAGGCTTCCTGCCCGTTGGTAACATTCATGTTGTCCACTCTTAGCTTTATGTTTTGGTTTGGGTCATTTGTCCATTGTTTGCTTTGAGATGGGGTCTAACTCTCTAGCCCTGGTCTTCCAAGTGTTGAGGTTAGAAGTATGATCCACCAGTCCCAGCTTGTGTGGGCTATTCTACTGATACCTAGACTACCCTTTTCTATGCTTTTCCATCACATTCCAAAAACCTGAAGAATAAGTACCACATGCTAACTGAGCATCCACTCAGTTAGCTAACCACCCTGGAGCATCTGCCTGAAGGGTATTTTCAATGGGTCAGAATGCTGTCACATGACCCACATCAAATCCCTCACTCTCGCTAGTCCTGTGTCCCAGACTCAAGCTTAGATGGATTCTTGGACCTACAGCCTGTCAGGGACTTGAACCTTTGATGTTTTATATCAGAAACTTTCCAATCAGATTTTCCTTTCAGGTTCGAAGGCCATTACCCTAGCTCAAGTCTCAATCAGCATGCCCCAGCTGGTGTGTGTGTTTTCCTGGATCTAACGCTTAAGTATCAGCCAGGCTCAGATTCCTGAACTGCCATTTCCACCTTTGGCATCTTTCACAGCAATGTTCAGTGGCACCTTGCTATCTACCAGGACTCAATACCCAAGGCCTGTAATTGTAGACACCTTTTTATCCTGCTGAAACCCTTAGTGATCAACTTCCTCTCCCTCCACACAGTCACTGATCTTGCCCTGGGACATCTCTAGTATTTTTCTTTGTCCCACTCAGCATGCTTTAGTCTAGAAGAGATTTCTTCCTGTCCAGGCCTTGTAGGAAATGTCTCTATTTATGGAGTCTAAATGCCACTGTTCAGCTGGTGGCCAACTCATATCCTACCTATCCCCTTACCTCTCTGTGATGATGTCTTCCCTGGGGTCCTGGACAGTTAATGAACACATCACAGTTAATGAATATACAGACCCACCTGTGCTCCCTGGCATTCATTTTCCTTAATTATTCATTTTGAAACACAAATCTCACAGGAAGCTGCAAAGCTACTGTGGAGTCCTGCATGCCTGTCACCAAGTTTTCCTCATACTGTGATTTGTATGAAGTCGTGCCATGATATTAAAGGCAGGAAACGAGCAGTAGAACATTACCCTTCCAAGTTGCATTTGGTTGTGTGTGTGTGTGTGTGTGTGTGTATTTGTGTTTTCACTGTGTGTATCCATGTGTATGGTGTGTGCTTATTTCTGTGTGTGTATGCATGTCTGTGTGCACATGTGTGTATAGTGTATTTGTGTGTATATATGTATGTACCTGCATATATGTGTGTATATAAAATTCTATATAACTTCATCCCATTACACTCAAGGTAGACAGACACTCCTTTGCTCCAGAGCTCCTTGTTATAATCATCTGTATTTGTACTTATCTCTATCCCCACCTTGTCCATGTTATCTGGGAACTGCCTGTTTAATTTCTGGAATACCTTATAAATACAATCACATGAGGTTGAATCTTTTTTGAAAATATATTTTCATTTATTTTATGTGAATGTGTGCTTTGCCTGCATACATGTCTGTACATCATGTGCATACTTGTTACCCATAGAGGATAGAAGAAAGCATTGGAACCCTTGAAACTGGAGTTACAGAAGGTTGTGAGCTGTTATGTGGATGTTGGGAATTAAACTTCGGTTTTCTTGGAGAGCGGCCAGTGTTCTTAACTACAGAGGCATCTTTCTAGTTCCAAGGCTGACTTTTTAAAAGCCAGCAAAATGTTTTAAAATCCACTCAGTTTATTTTCTCAATGCTACATTCTTTTTTATTGTTTAGTGGTGGGAGTCCATTGTATGAAAAGATGGGTTTTTTAAGACTTCCCACTCCTTAAGAACATTGGGTCATCTGCAAGTTTGGGCACTTACGGCTTATGGGAAAATGTGTTATGGGCATTCCTACACAGGGATATTTTTGAGGACACAAGTTTTCAGATCTCTAGGATGAATGTCTAGGAGTTTAACTGCTATGTAACACAGTATATGAACATCTCATCTTATAGGGAACTGTCAAGTGGTTTCCAGAGAGGCTAGACCACTTGACATTGCCACCAGCAGTATTTGAGACCCATTCACAGTCTCCAAATCTTTGCCAGAATGTGATATTATAGTTGGCTTTTATTTTCACTCTTTTCATAAGTATATGGTGAAATGTTTCATTTGTAATATGTACACATGTCTATTCATAAATTAATATGCAAGTCATAATCCCAAAGTGAGTGATGCTTCCTTTGTGTGCCTATGTGAGCGTGGTATGTGCTGATCTTTATCTTTTGTGGGAGATAGAAATTCTATAAATCTTTTGCAAAAGAGGAAGAGTTTCAAGAAAGACAAAGAACAAGCCATCAGTCTCCCACGTGTGGACCCTTCTACTGCTAAGGTAGCTTCTTGTAACTGGATCAAGACAAATCTGGAAACAGGTAAAACTGTGGACATGTATTTGAACAGAACTTAAGAGTTAATGATAGTCAACCTGAGATCTACATCTGAGTCAGATACCCTGTTTTCTATGTACAATAACTGAAGCTTGCAGTATACACACATGTAAAGTCTTTAGTTTTCACCCAGGATTTTGTCTTTCATTTTTGATAGTTCATGGTATTTCATACTTGCTAATTATGTTATCTAATTCTTTGGTGCTGATCGTGGTTTGCATAGGTTTGAACCCCACAGACTCGTGTGCTTGAGTGGTTGATCCTTGGGGAGTTACACCATTAGGACATACACCTTTGTTAGAATAGGCATGGCCTTGATGGAGAATATGTGTCACTGTGGCTGCGATCTCATAGGTCCTGTGCTCAAGCTGTACCCAGTGTGGAAGAGACCCTCCTTCTGCCTGTGTAAGAGTCTTCTGCTGATGCCTTTGGATCAAGATGTGGAACTCTCAGCTCTTCCAGCACCATCTGCCTGCATGCTGCCATGCTTCCTACCACAATGATAACAAACTACACTTCTGAAACTGTAAGCCAGCCCTAATTAAGTGTTTTTCTTTATAAGAGTTGCTTTGGTCATGGTGTCTCTTCATAGCAATGGAAACTCTAACTAAAACAGTGCCCTGTTTATTCTTTGGTTGGCTAATCTGCCAAAAGTTAAGACAAATTCTCCAACATTCTATAATTAAGCAGATATTCTTTTGGGTTTTTTAAACTTTAAAACATATAAAATCTTTGTTTACATGGCGATATTTCACAGAGATTAAAATAAACTGAGATATTTTATTCTCACCCTGTTGTTTCTCTCTAGTTCTGTGCTGGAGTACGTAACTCACAGGTGCCCACTTGTGTGAATCTAGAATCTTTCCACAGATATGAGCAATGACACACAGGTAAAGCTTGTGTGTTTGGTCTTTTAAGGCCTCTTACTGTGGATTATTGCCTGCCCATTTGGGTAAAGTGAAACCATTGTCCCGGGTTGGATAGGAATGTTTTTCTCCTCCATACCCTGCTGTACTCATAATAAAGATGCTGCTGTCTAGTTTTGGGTTTGTACATTTCACATGCATTTTTCCATAACACCTCAAAGAAGGAGGGTTTCTCCTCCAAGGCAGAGCACGTCAAATGTGACAGGTGCTCTGAACTCAAAGGGGAAATCCTGCTGTTTGAAATCTTCAAGTGCTAAAGTCTCTTAAGTTCTGTACCAAAGCTGGTAGATAGAGAGGACAGGCAACAGCACCCTCTCCTCCAATGGCCATGGAACAGCGGACAACTTACTGAGACTCAGGGCAACAGTACTTTCCCTACTCCTTCTCTCCCTCTCTCCCTCCTTCCATTCTTCCCTCTCTCCTTCCTTCTCCCCTACACACATTTTCTTCTGATATAACAATATCAGCATCATTTGGTTTGGACAGAGCTCCAGATATTCAAAGGCTGGGCTGATCTCTTCAGAGGACTAGGTCTTTAGCTCTCTTAGACTAACCTACTTCCCCTTTGTCTTAGTCAGGGTTTCTATTCCTGTACAAACATTATGACAAAGCAAGATGGGGAGGAAAGGGTTTATTCAGCTTACATTCCCATATTGCTGTTCCTCACCAAAGGAAGTCAGGACTGGAACTCCAGCAGGTCAGAAAGCAGGAGCTGATGGAGAGGCCATGGAGGGATGGTCCTTACTGGCTTGCTTCCCCTGGCTTGCTCAGCCTGCTCTCTATAGAACCCAAGACCACCAACCCATGGATGGCACCACCCACAATGGGTATCTGACTCAGATGTAGATCTCAGGTGGACTATCATTAACTCTTATGTTCTGTTCAAATATGTGTCCACAGTTTTACCTGTTTCCAGATTTGTCTTGATCCAGTTACAAGAAGCTCCCCTTAGCAGCAGAAGGGTCCACATGTGGTAGGAAGCATGGCAGCATGCAGGCTGCAACAGTGTCCTGAAGCCCATGAAGGGAACAAAAATCAGTGGTGCCTATTTCCTGGAAGATTTGTAACTATTTCCAGATGTATTTATTCCCTCCACCAGCCTCCTTCCTTCACCTTAGCAGGCAGGCTTGTGATTCCTCAGCATCCTACAGTGAGGAAGCTAACTGGGGAGCCGACCCTTGGTGTTCTTTCTCCCATCTTTTGTCACTTGATGTTTAAGATGCTTTACAAGCCCTTTTCTTAGTTACTCTCTCTCATGGCTTCCACCTTTGGGACCTTTCAAATGCCCTTTCTGAACAAGGGGGCTTGTTCTGAACAAGCTTGGAGAAGTGGGCAGGACACTGGTCCTCTTACTTTTTTAGTATCTTTTGGTTTTGCCAGAAGCCTTCTTCCAGGTCCTGGGGGCCTGCTGTGGTACTATCCATCTTTGTCCCTATGGACTTTGGTTTCTAAGCAATCAATTGCCACTCAGACCATGGCAACCAGAAAGAAAGGGAGGCCCTTCTTATTATTTCTCTGGTGAGCTCAAGTGGCTTACACCCAGCACAATATGAATGGAAAATGCTGTCTCCTATTCAGCTTCTCACATGTGCCAAGCATCCTGGCCACCACAAGAAGAAACTATTTGAAGCACTCAGTGAATGTGGGCCTTTATTCTAAGACACCCATGGTCTAAAACCTCACAGGTACACCACAGGGTGGTGAATGCAGACAACATAAAGAGCTAGTCTGCTATGTTTCTGGGTCTATAAGGAAGATTTTGTGCTGTTAGCATTTAAATCAGGAAGCCTGTGCTTGTCTAAACAAGTAGGCCCAATGTATAGCAAACAAGTGACGTTTGTCTAAATGGTTTACAGAAAAGGAAAATGGCCTTTTCCTCCTTTGTGTCAAACTGTGACTTAAACCAAAACCTCTCAAGGAAAGTCCAGCCACAAAAATATATTCATGTAAATATCCCTGCTGTAGAATTTTCAATAAGCAACTCAACACATAGAGTCATTTCTTTTGGTCTCTGACCCAAAACATGATCCATTTTTGATGAAGTTTGTATGAAACCAGTTGTATCTAGAAATAGTTAACCGCATGCCTGAAAGAAAGGCATGCCTGCTTCAGAGTCCCACTTGAAATCAGAGAATTAGTTGCATGCCTGTGATCCATCCCCAATCAGTAGCTAAGCCAGTGAGAGTCTCAAGTGTGAAAGTGTTGACCCACTGTTAGAGATTTGTATCACCATTTGAATGTTAATTCACTGGAAAATGGATTTTGCACCTGAAAGGCAGAGGGCAGTGGTCTGGAAGGCAACACCTTGGCTAGGAAATTGGAATGGTCACTTGCTCCCTCACCTGAACTGTCATTCCCTGACCATGTGATGGCACAGAAGAGACATCTTGCAGGACCAAATGCCAAATGTCATTTTGGGGCTGTGACAGTTCTGTGTCCATTGCCTTATTTTTAACTCCAGTTTCCATAGTGAAAAGGGATGATCGAATGTGAATAGTCAACCAGAACAAACGATCCTGTTCCCAAGGCAAACTCAGTGGATAGTCTGCTCACATCTGACTTTGAAAGACAGGATAGCTTCCTAAAGAGAGTCTAACCCACTTCTCAGATGTCATAGAATTATAATTCAAGATTGTCTTGTATTCTGTCCCTCAAAAGGCATTTATTTCTTAACATTTTTGTTACATTTCTTGAGCTTTATTTCTGAGTATGAATAAAGATTGAGTTCAAAACTTTAGAAAATATAGTTGATAATGCAGATCATAGATAGAGGGGTCAGTATTTATGAAGCTTCACGCTCCATTGCCTAGTAGCAAAATAAATGGATGGATGGATAGATGGATGAATTAGTGCACAAAATTGTACAGAAGCACTCTGGAGAGAAGCAGTCACCTATCTACCAATCAGTTCTTTCTCATTGTGAACATTTTATTTCTTTATCTTGTAAGGATTATTCTATTTCTCTTCAAAATCCTACTTTAAATGACTTATTCTTACCTCTCATCCTCGTCCAATAAGCTTATATTTCCAGTAAATGGGGCCTTACCCAGTGACCCACAAGTGGCCCAGGTGCTGAGAAGAGACTGAAGAATGTTCCTTACTAAAGGGATCAAATATGCTGCTCACTCAAGACCCAGAGATCATTATAGAATGGGGAAGAAAGAGCATCAGAGCCAGAGGCGGTGAATGACCACAAGTAAATACTTTCTTCTGGACACAGCAGGGCAGATACACATATGAACTCATAGCGCTTGAGATGGCATGTACAAGACCTGTAAAAGCCAAACTAGACTAAAAGCAAACATGCTGACACACTCAGTCCCACCCCAACCAGACAGCTCTTGGCAACTAATAGACAATAGGAGAGGGAAAGACAGTTTTTATTTTAGGGAGGCCCTTGGTAAGTTGATTACACTCCAGTGAAAGACCACACATCCAAGAACATTTGGGCAGCGCAAATTGGTCTTGAAGGATTTAAAATAAAAGACACAAAACTGGGTGAGAAGAGGAGAGACAAGAGATAGAGCTGGGAGTGAATATGATTTTAAAGGTGTGTACAAAACTCTGAGCAAGGGAAGGCAAATAAAGAATAAAACAGAAATGGAGTTTTTAATATTATTTATGAGTCTTCTGTATGTATTAAGATGTTTTGTTTTAGTTATACCTTAATCTTACTACAAACTGTTGAATCAGAACAATAAATGTCCATCCAGATAGGCTCTCCCTTGATTTCTTAGGCACCGTTTTGAAGTGGTATGAGGTTTCTAGTTGCATAAGTCTCTATGTAACACCTTTTTCTTCTTTTCTATGATCAGGATGGATGTGTTGGATCAACAGTGGTGGGCACTTTATGACTATTTCACTATTTTTCAGGTTTACACATTGCAAGAGTTATAGGGTCACAGAGCTTACACTAAGGTTCCAGAAAGGCCTCTGTGGCCAGTCCCCGAAACAAAGTCCTGTGGGTACTGAGGGGTATCTGTGTGTTGAATACATACATACATGCATACTTACATATATATATACATACATATATATGCATACATATAAACATACATATATTTCTAAAACTCAGTGTATTCATTACTTTTTGTTCTTGTTGCTGTGGTAAAATGTCAAGGCATAAGGCAACTTATGGGAGACCTTATTTTTGGTTATGGGTCTAGAGGGATAAGAGTTCATCATGACCTTGGAAGGATGGCAACAGCAGCAGGCATGGCAACAGAGAAGCTGAGAGCTCACACTAGCCATCACACGGAGAGCTTCAAAGATTAGCACAAATCAGAAAGTGGACTAGAAGGCCACCCTCAGGGAGACACTTCCTCTGTCGTGGTTAACGACACGTGGTTAACCTAACCCTCCCTCAAACATGGCCATCAATTGGTACCTAGTGTTCAAATGTCTGAGTCCATGGGAGGCAATTCTCATTCACATCACCACCACACATACATGCAACATGAGTAGAATTACTCTCTATCAAGTCTTGTCTGGCATGGAGAACATTTTGGAAAAGATCTGTGAGACTTGAACTATTTTCAGACTATCACTAAGACACAATTCCCCTTTATTATGCTGGATAGGGTAAAAGCAAGACACACCCACTTGCGTGAGCCACAGTAAGCTCTCAGCTGCTGTGTTCCTCATCTCCATGCTTATGCTTGAAGCAAATGGTGATGCTGGAGAGATGACCCAGCAAGTAGTCACACTTGCTGATCTGTCAGGGGACCCAAGCTTGCTTACAGCACCCATACCAAGCAGATTGCAGCTACCTGTAACTCCAGCTCTGAGGGTTCAATGTTTCTGGCCTCAATGGACAACGTACACAAGCGTGCGCACCCACACCCCCCCACATCCCCCCCCCCCACACCACACACACACCAGACACACACACACACACATATACACACAAAAATAATAACATATCTTTAAAATAAAACAAGCAAGGGCTATGTCAACTTCATGTAAGCCTGTCCCTGATGACACAGTAAAACTCTCTATTTTATTCCATCTGGTCCCTTGAGGGATACACTGTTTCAACCTTCACCATGTCAACACAGGAAACCCACTCATGTGTTGGATGGAAAAGAAAAGCCTTTTGGGGAGACAGACTTGGAGCTAGACACTCCTGTTCTTCATGGAACACATTTTCAAATCAAGAAAATGTGACAAACTGTATTTGAGGGGGGTGGTATTCCACAAAAATGAAGAAGTGCTGTTGTCACTTCAGAGAAAACAATGGATTGTACTTGTTGCCAGTGATAAAATTAAAAATTCGGAGCTACTGTCAGATTTGGGGAAACACACTTCTTCACCATATGCTTAACATGCTTCCCTGATATTTAAATACTTCTAGATGCCCTTAATGGTGGTGCTAAAAATGTGATTTAAGAAAAGAGTGTATAATGGCATTATGTCAGTGTTTAGAAAAATCAGAGAGCTAAATGAATCACTGTTTTCCAAAAGTGAACAAGTGTTTCAAAACCACACATGTGTGAAAACTCTATTTACAAAGAAGGGCAAAATGTATCATTCAGTTTTAAATGCAATCAGCATTAAATTTTAATACAGTCAGGGAAGGAGAGGCTATGGGTACTGTTTCTGTCTCACGTATCAAGTCATCTTTAGAAACTACGGGATACAAATTGGAAAGGAAGAAGTCAAACTTATCATTATTTGCAGATGACATGATAGTCTACCTAAGTGACCCAAAAAACTCCACTAGAGAACTCCTACAGCTGATAAACAACTTCAGCAAAGTGGCAGGTTATAAAATCAACTCAAGCAAATCAGTGGCCTTCCTATACTCAAAGGATAAGCAGGCTGAGAAAGAAATTAGGGAAATGACCCCCTTCACAATAGCCACAAACAGTATAAAGTATCTTGGGTGACTCTTACCAAACATGTAAAAGATTTGTATGACAAGAACTTCAAGACTCTGAAGAAGGAAATGGAAGAAGACCTCAAAAAATGGGAAAACCTCCCATGCTCATGGATCGGCAGAATCAATATAGTTAAAATGGCCATTTTGCCAAAAGCAATATACAGATTCAATGCAATACCCATCAAAATCCCAACTCAATTCTTCACAGAGTTAGAAAGAGCAATTATCAAATTCATCTGGAATAACAAAAAACCCAGGATAGCTAAAACTATTCTCAGCAACAAAAGAAATTCTGGGGGAATCAGTATCCCTGACCTCAAGCAATACTACAGAGCAATAGTGTTAAAAACTGCATGGTATTGGTACAGTGACAGGCAGGAGGATCAATGGAACAGGATTGAAGATCCAGAAATGAACCCACACACCTATGGCCACTTGATCCTCGACAAAGAGGCTGAAAACATCCAATGGAAAAAAGATAGCCTTTTCAACAAATGGTGCTGGTTCAACTGGAGGTCAGCATGCAGAAGAATGCGAATTGATCCATCCTTGTCTCCTTGTACTAAGCTCAAATCCAAATGGATCAAGGACCTCCACATAAAGCCAGACACTCTGAAGCTAATAGAAAAGAAACTGGGGACGATCCTTGAGGACATCGGGACAGGGAGAAAGTTTCTGAACAGAACACCAATAGCGTATGCTCTAAGAGCAAGAATTGACAAATGGGACCTCATAAAATTACAAAGTTTCTGTAAGGTAAAGGACACCATCAAAAGGACAAATCGGCAACCAACAAATTGGGAAAAGATCTTCACCAATCCTACATCAGATAGAGGGCTAATATCCAATATATATAAAGAACTCAAGAAGTTAGACTCCAGAAAACCAAACAACCCTATTAAAAATGGGGTACAGAGTTAAACAAAGAATTCTCACCTCAAGAACTTCGGATGGTAGAGAAGCATCTTAAAAAATGCTCAACTTCATTAGTCATTAGGGAAATGCAAATCAAAACAACCCTGAGATTTCACCTTATACCAGTCAGAATGGCTAAGATTAAAAATTCAGGAGACAGCAGGTGTTGGCGAGGATGTGGGAAAAGAGGAACACTCCTCCACTGCTGGTGGGGTTGCAAATTGGTACAACCACTCTGGAAATCAGTCTGGCGGTTTCTCCGAAAACTGGGCACCTCACTTCCAGAAGATCCTGCTATACCACTCCTGGGCATATATCCAGAGGATTCCCCACCATGTAATAAGGATACATGCTCTACTATGTTCATAGCAGCCCTATTTATAATTTCCAGAAGCTGGAAAGAACCCAGGTATCCCTCAACAGAAGAGTGGATGCAAAAAATGTGGTATATCTACCCAATGGAGTACTATTCAGCCATTAGAAACAATGAATTCATGAAATTCTTAGGCTAGAGAACATCATACTAAGTTCTTAGCTAGAGAACATCATACTAAGTGAGGTAACTCAGACTCAAAAGGTGAATCATGGTATGCACTCACTAATAAGTGGGTACTAACCTAGAAAACTGGAATACCCAAAACATAATCCACACATCAAATGAGGTACAAGAAGAAAGGAGGAGTGGCCCCTTGTTCTGGAAAGACTCAGTGAAGCAGTATTCGGCAAAACCAGAATGGGGAAGTAGGAAGGGGTGGGTGGGAGGACAGGGGGAGAGAAGGGGGCTTATGGGACTTTCGGGGAGTGGGGGGCTAGAAAAGGGGAAATTATTTGAAATGTAAATAAAAATATATCGAATAAGAAAATCATTAATATAAGAAAAAAACAAAAAAAAAGAAATTTATTTTAAAACAATTCCTTGGTATACATATACTTTTCCTATATAATAAAGATTAAAGAGAAAAAAAAAAAAGAAACTACCCCTTGTCAAATTGTGGTACAGTGTCAGAGGAGCAGGGCATGGATTGGAAAAGATAATTATTCTGCCCTTAGCCAGCTATAGGTGGGTATGAGCTGTGTTTTTGTTTGTATGGCAAGTGCATATGTATACATATTTCTCTGTGTATATGTGTATGTATATGTGTTTGTGTATATATGTGTATGTGTATGTATGTGCGTGTATGCATGTGAACTTGTATGTGTTCATATGAATGTGTAGTGATATTGTTTGCATATGTGTGTGTTCATATGAATGTGTCGTGATATTGTTTGTATATGTATGTGTAGTGATAAATTATAAAAATGTACCGCCCCGCCAGGCCTCTGCACCAAGACCTGGCAGGTCTCCCTCAGGGCACCTTCCACTGTGGCTGCTGAGCCAGTCTTCCAGCTAGCTCTCACAGCATCCCTGCTGTGTTTCCTCTCTGCCTAGACTCTGTAAATGGCAGGATTCCTGCCCTGCATCCAAAGACCTGGGAAAGCAAGACTCTTAAACTTGAATAGTTAACCAAATATATTTATGTATATGAAAATCCCTATTTTATAATGCCAACTTACAATGATAAAGTATTATCCCAATATTTCTAACCTCTACAAAGCACCAGAAATACATCTGAAGCCATCTGGATATCTGTGTCTCCTTCTCAGCTCTGCTCATGCAGTTCTCTGCTCTCTCTCTCTCTCTCTCTCTCTCTCTCTCTCTTTCTCTCTCTCCTCCCCTGACTTCTCTTAGCTCCTCCTCCTCTCCCCTCCAATCACTAGCCCCTCACTGCCCCAATGTGAATGGATAGGAATTATCTTGTAACATGTATATATGTACATATGTATGTATGTGTGTGTATGTGTATGTGTGTGCGTAAGCATGTGTGTGTTCTTCATAGGAGTTTAGAGGACAACCCTGGTATTGGCCTCCACCTTCTACTTCATTTGAAATGAGGCCTCTAGCTTTGTTCCACTGTGTATACCAAACTGACTAGCTCTCCCTCAAGCTTCAAGGGATTCTCCTGTCTCCACCTCCCATTTTCTCTGTAGAACTGTTAAGATTACAGATGTGGCATCCACAATAGTGTCTGGGTCTGGTGTTTGCATGTGGGATGAATCCCCAGGTGGGGAGTCCCTGGATGGCCTTTCCTTCACTCTCTACTCCCCTCTTTGTCCCTGTAATTCCTTTAGATATGAGCAATTCTGGGTTAAAATTTTGGAGATGGGTGGGTGGCCCATATCTCTGAATATGGTCTTGACAGGTTTTCCCTCCTCTTTGTGGAATATTTCAGCTAATGTCATCACCGTGGGGTCCTAAGAGGCTCTTGCTTTCCTGGTATTTGGGACTTTCTGGTAGCTATCCCCAGTTCCCCATCCCCCATTGAACACCTCTGTACAATGCAAACACCAAACCTAGACACTATTGAGGATGCTAAGAAGTGCTTGCTGACAGAAGCCTGATACAGCTGTCTCCTGCAAGCCTCTGCCAGATCCTGACCAATACAGATGTGGATGCTCGCAGCCAACCATTGGATTGAACAAAGGGACCCCAAGGGAGGAGTTAGGGGAAGGACTGAAGGAGCTGAAGGGGCCTTATCTGGCATCAATGGAAGGGGAGGCTCTTGGTCCTGTGAAGGCTTGATGCCCCAGTGAAGAGAAATGCTAGCATGGTGAGGTGGGAGTGGGTAGGTGGGTGGGGGAGCACCATCCTAGAAGCAGGGTAAGGGGGCAATGGGATAGGGGGCTTGCAGAGGGGAATCCGGGAAAGGGGATAACATTTGAAATGTAAATAAATAAAATGTCCAATTACAAAAAAAGAATTAAACTTGTCAGAAAGATGATCAGATCTGGCAAGTTCAAGTATACAGCTGACTGAATCCTTGGTGGTTTATTTATAGAAAGTGGTGTGTTAACTGCTTGTTTTGTGTGCCCATAGCATTGAGAGTTACTGGAATCTTCATGCTGTGTTTATTACTGAAGATTTAATAATGCATATGTGTCGAATAAATAAAAATATAATGACCCCCAAAAATATCACAGATGTGCCCTTCTGTGCCCTTCGATGGATTCTGGTCATCCAGGTTCTTACATTTACAAAGCAAGTGTTTTACCTATTGAACTGTCTGCCAGCTCATGAGTTATACCTTTTTCACAGTCTTCAATCCAGACCATGGGACACATAGGTTGATGACAGTACAAGGCCTGCCACCCTCAAGAAGGCTTCATAGCACCCTTCTTCTACCACATGTACTAGGGTCTCTGGAAACGGTGTGACATTTGCTAGATTTTCACATAGATAACATTTTCACATGGGTGTGGGAGACATAGCAAAATGAGGGCCAGAGAATCATGACAGCTATGGCAGGGAGGGGAGGACGCACTTGGCTAAGTACCAAAAACAATGGGGTAATTTTAGCTGAAAAAGACAATGTGAACTCTTTAAATATCCCAAGATCCACTCAGGAAATTGAGGCTTTTACATCCCTTCATTAACTAATTGGCTGTAGCTGATGCATAAATTAGCATAAACAATTTCAAACAAGATTGGTTAAATAAGAATAAATCTGGGGTTGTGGACAGATATATATTTAACAGTGTGTACTCACTCAACCATTTTATGAGCATGTTAAAAAGAAAGAAAGAAAAAAAACTACAAACCAGAATTGATCTTCCATGGAAACAATTACAGCTGCCTTGCAACAAAGTGTTGAGCATTTGCAGCCTCATTCCACATCCACGGTGTCACTCTGGGGGAGGGGAGATCATTTGGGAAAGGTAACGTGCATCAAGATGGTCTACAACCCTCCATCAGTTCCATCAATAAACGGGCAGAGAATGATAATTGGCAATGGATAGCGCCTTAGTTTGGGGTTTGAACTTGTGACAATTGTCGTAAATAAAAAGTAAATTTGCTTTTATATTCTCTGGTGTGGTATGGATGTGAAAAGCTCACCACACAGCTGGCACACAGCCTAGAAGAATGTAGAATCCTGAGGAGGTGGGGACTTGCTGGAGGGAGGAAGTAGTTGTGGGTAGGCCTTGGGAGGTTTTGTTTGTTTGTTGAAACAGGGTTTTGGGAAGCCTAGGCCGGCCTTGAACTCACTGTGTAGCTGAAGATGAGCCTGAACTTCTGATCCTGCTATTTCTACTTCCCAGGGGCTGGGATGACAGGCCTATGTCTGCCACATCCAGTTTATGTGGTATCTAGGTCTCTATGCATGCCAGGAAAACATCCTACAGAATGATCTACATGCCCAACCCCAGGCTTGGAGGTTAGCCTGACCTCACTCACACATGCTTTCTGTTTCCTATCTGTGATTGTAATGTGATCAGACACCTCTGGTTCCTGCTGCTGTGCCCTCCCTGTCAAGGTGGACTGCACCTGCAAACTGAGAGCCAAGAAGCTCAAGTTTCTTGAAGGTCAAGTATTTGGTCACAATGACATAAAAGTTAACTGATATGTTTTCTCAAATAAGCATCAGAGACAATGAAATCACCCAAATGATAGTGTTAGGATAAATATCTTGAAAAACTATTTCTCAAATATAGACTCATATATGGTCACATACATACTTGCATATAAGTGTATGTGTATATATACACATATATATACATATATACACACATATAGATTTATATATAAATATATATACACATTATATATATATGTACTTATTTATATGTGTATATACATATTTATGTGTGTATATGTATATATTTGCATGTACATCTATATTCATCTATATGTATGTGTGTATATATATATATCACATGATTTACATGTGCTAGAAAAATTTAAAATTAAAAAACATAGTGGTATTTTTTGTCTTAATTGAATTATGTGCTGAGATATAAAGTCTCAAATGCAATGGACTACAGACTCTTGACATAGGTACTCTTTTAAGTAGGTCTGTCCTCATTATGGTGTACATGTGTATAACATGCCTATTTCATATGCTCACTACTTGCTCAGGTTACTTGTTGATAAACATTGAGTATATTAAGTTCAAAGGAACTTAGATAGACCAAAGGCATGACTCCTTCTGACCCAGACCGACCTCCTGATACTGGTTATACATAATAAACATACATGGACATATGTACATATATGTAGTTCTCTTCCTGTTACTGCCTTTATCCCCATTTGTGAACCTTTCTTGACTGCTTTCTATGCCTGTCATTGGCTAGCTTCCCAGCATCTGATGGACAACATCTAAGACAGTTATCTTGTGTGTAAGACTCATCACCATGCAAACTCCTCTTCCTAGCAATCTCAGACACATCCTCTTGCAGTATCTTTAGGGAATCCTATTTCACACCAAGAGAAACACTAATATCAGAAGATGCTTTGTATTCAATGATACAGGTTATATTTTGTTTATGAAATGAAAAGGAAGATACGGCAAGAGATGAATGGAGAAAACTGGAAGCAGTAAATGTTGCCATTTTGTTCACAAAGACCTGATCAAGGTGTAGCGAGTGAGTTCACAGGTATGTAAATACCTTCTTGAGGCAAAAAAATGTTAGCATGCTTTAACCTCCCTAAGACATCAGTCTGCATTAATGCTGTTCTTACTTAAGAAATATTTTGGAATTTGGTGGGATAGGACTTCATTTCACGGTCATGGATCAACGCTCAAGTCCCATGTGTTGTGATGAGTTTCCCACCATTCTGAAATTTTATTTCTGAAGACATGGGACTTAAACACTTGAAAAACAGACGTTTCCAGAAAGGGTTGGTGTACCACAGATAACCATAGACTCCTAATTCCTTGAAGAACAGAGGAAGGCAGCTGGCATGTCCACATCTGGAAGAGGCATCTTTCTGTCCTGTGAGCCTGTTTCCGCTTCTATTAGATAAAGCCGTGGGCAGATGTCTGAATGCTCAGCCGCTGGCTCTAGCTATGATTACATCTCTTAGAATGGAAATTTAACTTGATGTCATGGAGGACTTTGCATTCTTTCTCTACAGAGCCCATGTGCCTCCCTACTAAGACCCTAACTAGACACCTAAGGAGGATGCTTCCTTTTGTGTTTTGAACAGAATGGGCTTAGATTCACCAGCATTATATACAGGTAATTAAGGAAGCCCTCATGTAATATACTTGGTTCTCTCTAATTAGTGAATAAACATTGAAATGTTAACCCAGGCCCATACTTTGTTTAGATGTCTATAGTATTTAAGTAGTGAGTTTTGTTTTTGTTGTTTTGTCCCAGGATCCTGTGAATATGCAAAACCAGATATTCTACCTTACCCTCTTATCTCTTTAGGCCTCTGTAAGCTGAGACAGTTTCTCCAATTTTTCTTTTCTTCTTTTGTCTTTTTCATGACTGTTAGTCTGAGTGGTCAGGTGTTGAGTGTGTTGCCCTTCAGTGTGGATTTGTCTGGGATTTCTTAAGACGAGACTTGGATGATGGATTTCTTGGGGGAGGGGAGATCCATGCCATATCCTGTGGCAGATTCATGCCACCACCAGTGTGGCTTGGCACTGCATACTTGTGACAGGTACATACCTCCAGCGTGACTGTCACTGTATACCTGTCACAGGTACATACCACTAGTATGGCTCTCACTGTATACCTGTGGTAGTTACATATCACAGTGTGGCCTGGATGACTGGCTTTGTCAATCTTGCCCCCTGACAGTATTGCAGAGGACTCTTGTTCTCTGTATAAAGTGGGAGCTCCTTAGCAATGTGCTCACAGAATTATTTAGAATCCTTTTGACAGGCATTTGTTCACTGTTCATTCTTTATTTGATCTTTTACATTAGCACAAGCTCATAGATACTTATTTTTGATAGTTTGAGTTATAGTCCAGTGTTTTCTGTTTCCTTTCTTTTTGTCTCAAAATGTTTTATTTTGTACCTTTCCCTGAAGGAACCACTGAAGGCTCCTTCAGCTTGGCTTGCATATCACTCTGGTCCTACCAATGACTCTTCCTTCCTTCTTTTTGACTTAATTTTTATGAAAGCTGTCCAGTCTGGGTTTAAGTTCATTCCTTTGGATAGATATTTTATTTGTAATAGTATAAATTGTTGGAAAGAATATGCTTTCTTCACAAAATTGTTCTTGTGCAGTTGAGTTGGCAGAGGTGTAATTTGATTCGAATTTGTTCTATCAATCTGTATATCTATCTTTTTATAATAATACAATCTTTATTTCTGAAGCTTCCCAATAGACAGTGAAGTTATGAAATTTGAGTTTTCCAAGTTTTCATCTCCTTTTACAAATTTCATATTTATTTATTTATTGTTTATTTATTTTACATCCCAACCACAGTTTCCCCTCCCTCATGTCCTCTCAGTTTCTCCCTCTCCTTCCCCCTTTCTCCCTCCCATCTACTCTTCCTCCCTTTCTCTTCAGAAAGGGCAGGCCTTCCATGGATATCAACCAACCATGGCATGTCAAGGTGCAATAAGATTAGGCTTATCTTCTCCTAGTAGAGGCAACCCAGGGGGAGGAGAGGGTCCCAAAGTCGGGCAAAAGAGTCAGCAATAGCCATTGCTTTCACTATTAGGAGTCCTACAAGAAGACCAAGGTACACAACTGTGCACATGTGCAGAGGGCCTAGGTCAGTCCCAAGCAGGCTGCCTGGTTGGTGGTTCAGTCTCTGTGCATTCCTATGAGCCTAGGTTAGTTGATTCTGAGGTTTTCTTATGGTGTCCTCTATGCCTCTGGCTCCTATAATCCTTCCTCCTCCTCTTCTGCAGGAATCCACAAGCTCTGCCTAATGTTTGGCTGTGGGTCTCTGCATCTGTTTCCATCAGTTGCTGGCGAAGTCTCTCTGATGACAGTTGGGCCAGGTTCCTGTCTATGAGTAGAGTGGATTATCATTAGGAATCATTTCATTGACCTTCTTTTCTTCTTCTTCTTCTTTTGTTGTTGTTATGGTTGTTGTTTTGTTTTCTATGTGGCTTCTTCTCTCTCTCTCTCATGGTGGTTCTGGTAGCAGCTATTGGAGCTCAAGTCCTCTGCATTCTCCTTAGAAGGGTGGAGGGGGCCACTTAGGAGGGTGGAGCTGAAACTAGAACTCAGTTCATATGATCCTGAAGAGATGGCAAGAGCCCCTGATATGTCGGTACGTTTATTTTCTTTATAAATCTTGTTGGAATGCTCAGAAAACTTCCGCCAGCCATATGACTGGAGAACTTGAGAAGGAAGTCAAATATATGTAATTTATAAATGTGGCTTAATACAAAATGAACAAAGTTAAGATGAAAAATGAGCTGTTTATAAATGGGAGCAAACATTAATCAAAATCCCATTAAAGTACTTATTCAGAGTTACTAGATTCCTAGATGGACTAATAAGGTTTGGGTGCTGGACTAAAAGTTAGGGGAAAGGGAGACTAAAATAAATGATCGCATTAATTTTTAACTCCAAAGTAATATTTTAAATATTTTTCCTCTGCTAAGAAGAATGGGAAATCTCTAAAATCCTTAAATGGATATCCTCCAGTTTGAGAAGAGAATACAATTCAACCACTCTGAGACAATTACGATTGATTCTGCCAGTGTTTCTTGGACTTCTGAGAACAATTTTGCATAAGTGTAAGAGACACTGCATGCTGATATCTATGTAACGATGGGTATTTCTGTCCCCCTGTTCCTGTGATCTTCATTTCTGCCTTTCGGATGGACTTTGTTGAAACCCTAGATACTATGGCACTTCATAGCTCTCTGGATGGCTGCAAGAGTCTCCCACATGGATCCGCATGCACACACCTTAGATAGATAAATGAATTGGCCTGTGGACAAGTCCATGAGCTATTCTCTTGATTAATTAGTGATGTGGGTGGTCCTAGTTCTCAGAGGGTGGTGCCATTCTTAGGAGGGTGGTGCTGGGTGATATAAAAAAGCACATTGGAGGAGCTAGCCTGTGAGCAGCACTCCTCCATAGCCTCTGTACCTCTAGTGACATTCTGAGTTATTTTCTCTAACAGCACAATGTATATGGGAGGTGTTGGCATTTAGTCTAGGCTCCACCCACAGCTGCCTGGCAGCAGCCAGGTGTGCCTGACTCACTATAAAATGGTCTGCTTGCCCCCTCCATTCTCTCCTGCCCTTGTTCCTCTTTTAACTCTGAGCTCTATGAGCTCAAGGTCTTGTAGCTTGTCTGTTGTGTGCTGACTGTGACCCCATGCCTTGTGCATGAAATCTCCATTGCTGCTCTGTTTATGTGAGGATGTAACGGCAGTGCTAGGAGGGGCTTATTCTACTACTAAGAGCACACAAAGATGCTCACAAGAGCAATGTCTGTGGAGTCTAAATTTCGAATCTTTCTGTAGCAATGGTAGTGTATTACTATGGGACCTCCACCTTCAGTCCTACAGACCATCAGGACTCAGATGAGGGCCAGACCTTGGCCAGAGAACAAAGAAAGATGAGACCCAAATCAGTGGGCTCACTTGATCCCCCAGTGCTTGGCTAACCATCTTTCCTGGCTCCCACGAAGAATGCTAATTACGTTATGAAGTAGGGAGACACAAGAGAGGAAAGTGTCGGGCTTATAAACACAGCCATTTATTTTCTCTCACATTTAGCTTGAAAAAATGTTATGTCAAAAGACCTATAATTAAGGCTACAAGCACTATTGCTTAAGTCCACCCGAAGCTCTTTCTGAGTACTTTAATCACAGGAAGCCTAGGCAAAGGTGGGAAATGGAATTCAGCTCTCAAGGGCCATTTAGAGGGGGAGAAAATGGTGCCTCCTACGCAAGAGTCAAAGGCTGCCTTCTATTCAGAGAGATGCTCTGCCCTCCCAACATCCTTCTTGTGTCTCCAGATGTATTGTCTGCAGGCTAGCTTGGCCTTGCTCCTGATGACTGTGTAACTGCTGTTAATGAGGATGCATCAAGATTGTGTTCCTTTTTAGAAAAAAAGTTCATTTACACCAGACTAGAGGCCTTCCTCTTTATATGGAGAGCTTGCTCCCACCAGCTGTGATAAACATATGCTTGCCTCATTCACAAGGCTGAAGAAGAAAGATCTCTGTTATGGGGTGATTTTTCAATTATTCCGAATCAGGGTGTTTGGCTCAAAGAGTCAAAATCCCCACAGCCCCAAGTGATGAAGTACATCACATCAAGAGTTCAAACCTTGTAGTTTGTAATGCATTTCCTCTGTATTATTTCCTCTACGTGGGTGCTCTTGAATACCAATTTGTTTCTTCCTGTGCATACTCTAGTCTACAAAAGCACTCTAAACCTTAAACATGGCTGTCCATGCTTCCTGTATGCATTCTAGAAACCAGGTTTTTGGGGGCAAGTGGCAGACAGTATTTCATACAGTATTTCAAACACTGATCCCAGGCCCTGCCCAAAGGGGAGACTTAATCAATACCTGATGCCCAAATCAGCCAAAATCTGCCTCTCTGTCCTTTGGGGACTGGCTCCAAGAGCATCTGAGCCTATTATACCATCCTGCCATGTTGTAGGTTATTCTGCCTGTGGCAGAGGCACCTTCTTGTCCTGGCCAGTCTCTATGGCTGAGGGGTAGATTGTTGATTCGACACTTTTACTGAACTTCTAATTCTGTGAGGTATTATTTCAGTTTGATAAACATGGGGCCTGTGACCAAAGCAAGGAAGAACCTTGTCCAGGGCTGATAGCACAGAGAGGTGCCCAGCAGGGACTTAGCTGTGTGGAGAGAATGAATAATGCTAGGTTTTAGGCAAGTTCTCCAGAACTCTGTTTCCTCATCTTCAAATGGAGTTAATAATTATACTCATGTCTGAGGATAGATCTGAAGTCATAATTTCTTGACATCCTTAGATAAAAGGGTAAGTCTGTTTACTGCCAACATGGGAAGTTTATTCAAAGGAAAACAAATTCAATCTCTTTCTTGGGGCCCCTGGATGGCTTCATCCTAAAACTGACCCACTGAGATTCATTATGACATTTCACAGTGATGGACCATGTCCTGAGAGAATCAGAATGTGGGAGACCTGAGCCAGATACAGTAATTCAAAAGCATATATTTAGTATATGTTTTATTCATTTCATAATGTGCTGCCCAAGAAGCTTTTGGGGGTCTTAAACATTCCAAATTTGAAGATTGAATATGTGGATTCAGTTGTTAGGGGGTTTGCCTAGCACACATGTAGTCCTGGCCCCATGGTGCACAGAGTGGGGGCAGGAAGATAAGAACATTAAGGCCATACCTACTACATAAAGAGTTTAAGGATACCCTGGGATAAATGTGAGACATGGTCTTTCACAAAACATAAATTTCAAATGTGTGTGTGTGTGTGTGTGTGTGTGTGTGTGAGAGAGAGAGAGAGAGAGAGAGAGAGAGAGAGAGAGAGAGGGAGGGAGAGAACAAGCCTGCAATCTCATCTATCCAGGAGATTGAGATGGGAAGACCTCAAGTTTGGAGCTAGCCTGTGCAACTTAACAAGACCCTGTCTCAAAATACAAATAAATATATAATAAATAAAGACGGCTAGACTTGTATCTCAGTGATATAGTACACATATAGAATTCATAAGGTTTAGGATTTGACCTCCTAGAACAACAACAATAACAAAAAAAATCACACCCAAATTTCAGCATATATTTGTTCATATATCAGAAACTATGTGTGTTCTGTATTACATTGTCACAACAACATGGGGGAGACAGAACCCTTTCTTGTACTGTTAACTGGGTCAAAACTCAGTGACTGCCTAGGTCAGAGACCTATGGGAGAATCTTTGTCCTAAACTGCCTCTTCAGTTCTTAACTTTATACCAGATGGTGCATCTCTCAACCCTCAGCAGACAAGCTTCTTTTAGCAGAAGATGGTGAATAACACGGTAATTTTCAACAGGTCAGTGTGCAGAGAATAGGAGACAGTGGGATGTTCAGCTCTAAATGAAACACCTCTATCTCACCCACCTCCAAGGCTCAGGAATCATTGTAGAAGAGCAACAGAAAGAGTTTGAGAGCCAGGAGCAGTGGGTGTCTGCTGGGAACCTCAATTTGCCAAACATGACAGTGCAGTTACACATGTGAACTTACGGGAGCTGTGACTTCATCGCATAAGAATTGTATAAGACCAAGCCAGCAAAAATCCCAACAAGGACCAGGGACTCACTGAATCCCCTCATCCCCCAACTGAGGAGCTACTGGCGGCTGCTGGAGCACGGAGAGTCTGTTTCTTCATGGATGCAGGCCTGAAAAGATTCCCATGTTCCAGTAGATGGCCCTGTACCCATGCACATATAGGCAGCACTAACAGGATTCAGTGGGTATTAGAAGAATGTTTTAAAAGGAAAGAGCACATGAAGTTGGGAGGGGAAGTGATGAAGGGGTAGGGGACGAACTAAAAGAAAGACAAATAGGGCAGAATTGATACAAAAAAAAACAAAAACAAAAACAAAACACATTGGATGCTTATATGAAGACTGGCAATTTGAGGCTGTGGCCCAGTGCATCTTACTCCAGAGTGTGAACAGTAGAGAAGTCTGCATGCTCACTCGGCTCTCTCATCTCCATGGGGGCTGAGGGGTGGCATTCTCTGTACACACTTATACAAATGAGCTCAGGTGCAGCAGCTCGAGTCGGGAAGTGAAATCTGGGCCAGCCCTTACTTGTGAGAGCCTCTTTGTAAGCTATAATACACAGACTTCAGTTGAGAGTTTCAGGGCCAGGGCTGTGGGAGAGCTAGCTGGATGCTTCAGGAACACCCAAGCCTGCCAGCAATCAGCAGGGATGAAGGAGATGTTTGAGTCCTAAACTCTAGCTGGCAGGGTGGGCTGGCCTCGGTGGTCTGTTAGGAAGACGAAGCCAACAGACGCACCAAGAAAGAGATTTACTTCTGCTCCCTTCTCCACAGGAAGGAAGTAATTTATATATTGTGCCCAAATAACAAGGCCACCCAGCCCGAGCCTCTCTTCTCTGCCCAGCTCAAGTCCAACCAGAAGACTGAGAATCCAAACAGCTGAACTTCCAAATCCATCTGGTCATGAGCATTTAGGGCAACGGATACTCAGCTTTCATTGGCTTCACGTGCCACGAAACGTAGCTATTCTTCAGTGACATCCACCTGAGATGGAAGCACAATCCCTGGGAAGATTAAAAGCCTTTGCACGAGTCTCTGGAAGCTTAGCCCTTTCAAGTGATAGCATGCCCGTGCCCTCCTTGCCTGAGCCTCTGACAGTGATATCAGCCCCCACACGAGGTGACAGTTCAACTGACTTCTGTTGAGAGAGCAGCGATTTCCCTCAGAAGAAGGGTGGATTCATGGTGCATGTGACAAGTCTCATTCACCATCTAATTGTCAATCTTTTAAACCCTCTGCATGAATGACTTCAGAGACAGAGAACCGTCCTGTGTCAGCGCAGAATCAGGCAATTATAATGGGTTTCTGTGGCTCCTCACCAGCCCTGCAAAGTCTGTCTCAAAGGGCTTTCAGCTGAGAAGACGGCACCATTTCAGGATGTCAGATTCTACATTCCATGATGGTGAAGAGGTTATTTGTTGGCCTTGTAAAAGAGAAGGAATTAGTAGGTTTCCTTTTCCCCCTTTTTTTCCCAATTGAGACAAAGGCAGAACACCTTGGAAATAGAATACTGGGTTACATAAATTTCCCAGAACGGGAAGAAATGACAAGGACAGGCAGCTGACCACTGCTTAGAGGAGAAGTGGGGTTTTCCTGTGCTGTGGTTTTGGAGATAAACTTTCTAAAATATGATTTTTTTTTTATCTCAGCAACAGTAAATCAAGAGACACTATGTAGGTTTTTAAGGGACAAATAATTCGGGGGCAGGGAGGGGGAAGAAAAATGGAATGCATTTCCTGCACGAGGAGGCTCGATTTTCAGGCCGGCAGGTGTTCCATGTGAGTAATAGTTTATTTTAGTCTAGAATTCTAGAGGAAACTCCAAAATACCTTCTATTTAGGAAGAATTCACTAAGCTTTCCACAGAAGGCTTGGTGATTGGAAACAGAGAGCTCTTTGTCTGACGCTGCCAGGAGTGAAGGGTACTGGTGCAGAACCATTTCCCACCTGTGTGGCATCATCCCATGGGTCCCTTACCACTGCTTCTTTGTACTTTGGGCTCCATTCTCCCCACTATGTTCCTTTCTCCCTGACTTGTGTCCCTGAAGGTGGGCCCTTATGACCCTAGCCTCCTATAGCCACCAGGATTAACTGTTAGGTTAGGGCTGGAACTTTCAATGTTCTGGGTTTCCTAGCTCAGCATTCCACAATCTGTCCTGGTCTTTTCATTCAAGCCAATGTCTGGAGCACTACTGAAAGTGTTCTTATCGGTTCCCACCAGCCTTAGAGAGATATTCTTGCGGAATTCTGGTCATCTTTTATGGCATAGGATTGAAGCAAGTGAGCAGCACAGAGATAAAAAGAATATCACTAAGAGGTTATATTTGTAGCAAAATAATTGGTCTGGGAAGATGGCTCAGTGGGTTAAAGGCCTTGCTGTGCAACCGTGAGGACCTTATACGTATCACCAAGTCTAACATAAAAGCTAGATGGGGTAGCATGCACCTGTAATCTCAGCACTCCTATGGTAAGATGGGAGGCAGAGGCAGGGCGATCACCAGAAACTCCTGGGTCAGCCAGCCAGCCTGGCATGTACAGTGAACAACAGAGACCTTGCCTCATAGACCCTGCCTCACACAAGGTAGGATGTGTGGAACAACACCTGAGGCTACTCTCTGACCTCTACCTGCCACTGTGGGACATATTCATTTGCATTCATGAATGCACCTGCACATGAAAGTACACACACACACACACACACACACACACACACGGTAGGGGAAGTTAAGTCCTCAAGAAAGGAATCAGACTTGGGTCCCTAGGCTTTGGTTTGTTTTACACACAGACACACATGTGTGAATGCAAATATGTTCTGTCATGAACATGCGTGTGCAAATATGCTCTTTATTTTATAGTGATGAGGAAGGGAGGAGGAAAGGAACGGACATCTTTATCATTTTCCTTAAGTGTGTCAAAACTGGATGAGGGGTGAGTATGAACAAAACGTGCTGTGCAAAATCTCAAAAACCCCACTGAACAGTCAGTTCTGGTTGCAAAACAGGAAGAGACTGGTCTCTCCTGAGGTTTATTTCACATGGAATTGGCAAGCAGTAGATGCAGATAGATGCAAAGTGTAAACATGGGACCGTCCATTGAAAATGATAAGGAATTGATAACATATTGCTGTGTGCGGAGTGAGCATAGGTAGTTTCTGAGCACCGGGCTCTCAGGTATGCACAGGTCACCAAGCCTGTTTGTGAAGCCAGCCTTGACTGCAACAGAGCTAGCATTCAGGATTCTAGACTATCCTGTGTTTTTATATCTTGTTTCGGTATTCTCCCCCAGGGCCTCTAAAGTGCAGGGCTCTGAACAGAAAGAAAAGGGGAACTCAAAGAAAGAAAGGCCTCCCTTAGGAGATCCTTTGTTACTTCCTTCCATAGTCTCCCTGCTGGGTCCTGATACTGACACGGACTGGTAGCAGAGTGGTCAGGGTAGGTCGGGCTCAGGGGACCTTGCATTTCCATCTGGATATTCATTTCATCCCCAAATCCCAGAAGCCCAGCTAAAGGGAAACAGATGATAGATATTGCTGAAGCCCAACAATCTTAGACAACACAAAGGAGACCGTTCCTAACCTGCTGGGTTGCAGTGAGCCTGGCATTCTCTTACTGTGGCTATGATCTTCTTCATCACACACGCTCCAGTGCAGGTCTTATTAAAATTCACAATTGCACCACAGTGGACTATTCTCTTTCTCCTCATTAAGTCGCTGCGCCTCCTTTGCAGTTTATTTGTTATGACACAGATCTAAGAGGCCTCAGAGAGGAATTCCAGAGGAGTGGGTTGAGGGAGGGAGAGGGTGTTGGGAGAATGCAAGCTGCTGAAGGTGTCATAGACCCATGCTGACCAGAAGCAGCAGCATCTCTGCTTAGAGATCCCTGAGCACCTGTAGTGAGAGCCATGCTCAGTTGGAGGTGAGTAAGGTGAGGCTGCAAACAGTCACAGACCTCGGGTTCTGTCCTGAAGTCAGAGACATGGTGCACAAAAGCAGTGCTTATAAAAAGTGAGATACAAGAGGGGGAAGTTGAGAAAGTCAGAACGCAGCAAGTACAAACACGATTGCTGAAGTCCAAAGAGAATTAATTTAAAATGAGTTAGCAAGCTCAGCCCTGCTGTAATTGCTTGCAGAAGAGCTAGATTCTGCCCTGGCCATTTTTCTGGTCCTCACTGTTGTTTGGCATCAGGAGAACTGATCAGGCATTAGGAGTCTACAGGAAAAGAGATTTGAGTGGCGGTGAGAATTCTGCCCTCCCCCACCCCCCATCATCCCTGTCCATGTGTCCAAAGGCACCACGCTGCTCCAGCAGTGGCTCAGCTGCCAGAATACAGCTGTGAGGGAAGCTCAGTAGAGGATGACTCCAGCACCACGTTACATCGGTGACATTTATTGGCATGTGTGTCATAGGTGCTACCACTGCTTATTGGGATGATGATACAAGTGCAAGTCCTCAAACCAAGGCTGCACGAATGGGTTGAAGCCCATGCTATCGGGCTATGACCTGACTCCCCCACTGAGAGTAGGGCACTCCTGGGCTTCCTGGGCAGTTAGCCTGAGGCTTCTGAAAGCCAGCTACATAACTCGCTGTGATTACAATTCTGTCCACTCCAGGGATACTTCACCTGCACAATTCTTCATCTGTCCTTGCCCTTTTCCTGCACATCCCCCAAACCTGCACCTCCCCCAAACCTGCACCTCCCACCACCTGCACCTCCCACCACCTGCACCTCCCACCACCTGCACCTCCCCCACCTGCACCTCCTCTTACCTGCACATCCCCCAAACCTGCACCTCCCCCTACCTGCACCTCCCCCACCTGCACCTCCCACCACCTGCACCTCCCACCACCTGCACCTCCTCCAACCTGCACCTTCTTCCACCTGTACCTCTCCCACCCGCACTCCTTCCCACTTGTACCTCTCCCCCACCTGCACCTCCCCCCTGCACCTTCTCCCTCCTGCACCCATTTCATTCTGCTTCTCCCCACTCTTATGTCCCTTCTAGATTAATAGACTCACATGGTGTGGGACAAGGGCTTGTGCAGATAGATGCTTCAGTTACCAGCATCTTTTCTCTCTTGCTTTTAGAGTTGCTGCTGGCAGTGAGGGCAGCTGGAGCACACAGGGCTTAACCTTCCCTTTGCCTTGATCTCAGGTACTACCAACTGAGGAAGCAGCCACACTAGACTCCAGACTGGTGGAAGGCAGACCCCTGCTTCTCCTCTTTCACAGGGGCAGGGCAAAGAGGCTTCCATACTGCCCCACAGAGAGGTAGGACTAGAGGTGGTTGGTAAAGAGCAACCCTAGTGTTCTGGTGAGCACCTAGTGTCATAAGTGAGTGTCCAGAAGCCTGAAGGGGCATAGTGAGGTCCCCACACCCTCATCAGGGCAGCAGGTGCCACGGTAAAAAATGGCCCCTGGGGAGCAGCATGCTGGCATGTCCCTGGCTCAGCAGCTATGTGGGGAGTGAAGAAGTCAGCTCAGGAACTTTGGAAAATTTCACCCAGATCCCTCCCCTCCTGGAAGAAAAAGGCCATAGAGCACATAGGCACCCCTCCCTCTGGAAAGAAGAGGTTAATTACATTCCTCAGACCACAGGGGTGACTGACCTACAGATGACCACCTACAGATAAGAGAAGCCCAGAGCACATAGACACATTCTGCAGGACCATAGACCTCTCCCCGCCCCCTGCAGCCAAGGAAAGCCCTTGCTACCTCATTCCCTAAGGACCAATCAGTTCAAAAGTCACACTGTTCTGTCAATCATATTGTGCCTGGTGGCTGGTGCTCTTATCTACCCCTAAAAGCTGTATA
Source organism: Apodemus sylvaticus (assembly GCF_947179515.1). Lineage (NCBI taxonomy): Eukaryota > Metazoa > Chordata > Mammalia > Rodentia > Muridae > Apodemus > Apodemus sylvaticus. Next base: position 1,331,875 of record NC_067486.1, on the reverse strand, counting down.
CAAACTGGCTGACCATGATGCCCGTGGTTGCCGCCTCTCCTTCAGATGCAGGATGACCCCAACACATTGGAACAATACATTTCTCTTGCTTTTGCATTGATTCTCGGCTCCAAGTTGTTCACTCAGGGAGTCCCTGCTAAGCTAAGGCTTGTCAGAGTCTTATGGGAGAAGCATCCCACAGTGGAAGCAGGAACCAAGTCTCCTTTGGTGGAAAGGGAAAAGAGCACACATGGTGTGCAATGCAAGTTGCTCCAATGTGGAGTCGCACAAAGGCTGGATGTGAAAGGAAGAGTAAGAGTTAAAGTGGCAGGTCCTGGAGCACCAAGGAGCACTGAAGAGCACCAAGGAGTGACAAGGAGTAACAAAGAGGATCACTGAGGAGTAACAAGGAGCACTGAGCAGTGCTGAGGAGGACTGAGGAGCACTGAGAAAATGGAGGAAGCAGGCATCTGTCTGACAAGTCAACAAGACAGATCGGAGAAAGGTTAGGATTGAGCCTGTGATGGCAGATAGATGTCTTTTCCATGTCCTTTCTTCTAGTGCAGCTAATTGTAGCCCATTGAACTGGAAGAAAGATGACTTCTAACAGGAAGCTTCCACCTAGGACACCAGCCTAGACCATTTCTGAGACAAAGAAGAATGTGAAGAAACCAATCAAGAGCAGCTGCTAGAGCTTGGTGGGTATGACAGGCTTCACCCTCTCCTCACTGAGTACACAGTGCACGGAGAATGCACGTCATCTCAGGACATGTGCACACTGTGTGGGCTCACCATTGGCTCAGCTCATGCTAACCCTGAGAAGGAACCGATCTGGACAGGCATACTGTAGCCATGTCCAGTTTCTCCTATGGCCCTACAAAAACCACAAAAGGGAAATTCAGTGTTGTTCTTCCTCCCACATAAACACCTTCTGTTCTTAGGAGCTTTTCTGTTTTTACTAATTTCTGACTTTTCTCCCAAATTATAATAAAGCATGCTTCCAGTTTGTCTTCTCCCATTATAGACTATTGTAACGAGCTTTGGTGTGACAGTAAGCTGAGAGCCACTGTCTCAGGCCAGTCTTTGAGTTCTGTTAGTGTCCAACATCTTAGGATCCTGGATGAAGTCCAGCTGGGCCAAGAAATGTCTTCTCATTATTAAAAATCCAGGGTCATAATGGTTAGGGTACCACACACCTCTAAAAAGTAAAGCTGGAAAACAGGTAGCAGTCCATAGCATGTGGGCTGGAAAGACAAAATTCACATGTCAGCTCCTTGATTTCCTATTATCCCAGTGCCTAGGAGGCCAGGGCTAAAGCTGAGAATCCCATGGCAATGGGGACAGTTGGTCATCCTATATGTGACATTAGGTCAATCCTTAATTTAAGGATTAAGAATTGTCTATCTGTGCACGTGTGTATATGTGTTTATGTGTGTATATGTATATGTATGTGTGAGTTTGTGTGTGCATGTATGTATGTGCATGTGTGTATAAATGTGTGTACATGTGTGCATGTGCCCTGAGGTGATATGTCACAGTGTGCTTGTGGAGGTCTAAGTACAACCTTGGGTTTCAGCCCTTACATGTGTGTGTGTGTGTGTCTGTCTGTCTGTCTGTCTGTGTAAATATGTTCATGTGTTGCATATATGTGCACATGTGTGTTTTTGTGTCTATGTGTCTATGCATGTATGTACATGTGTGCATGTATCCTGAGGTGGTCTGTCACAGCGTGCTTGTGGAATTCCAGGTACAACCTTGGATTTCAGCCCTAACATATGTGTGTGTATGTATGTGCATGTGTGTGCATATGTATGTTTGTATGCACATGTATATTTGTGTGCATGTGTGTGTTTGTGTGCATGTGTTTATGTGTTCATGTGCATTTGTGTGTATGTGTTTGTATGTATGTTTGAATGTGTGTTTATGTGTGTGTGTGTGTGTGTATAACAAGCGATCCAGCCCTTCAGCTTCTGGGGACTCTCCCATCTCTGTTTCCCATCTTGTCTTAGGAGCTTCTAGACCACAGGGTTGAGGTAGTAGACATACACTATTTTCAGCTTCTGTGTACAGCATCAGCATTATATAGCATAGATCCTGGGAATCTCTTTTCAGGTTAGTTGTGAGCATTCTGTGCAGCCTGTGATACAGATGTGGGGGAGCACAGACTTGGGGGACAGAAGCAGTAGATCCAGGAAGCCAGAGCAGAGCTGGGTGCTGGTCTGGTGTGCAGCCCTATCCAGATAGCCTCATATCTGGGAGGGGTAGTGGGGTTAATTTAACAACTGTTGAGCACAGTTCCATGGGAAGAAAGTTCAATCCCATTACAAACTCGAGACCATGGAAGAACTGTTTCAAAGAAGCAGAGGAGTTTCCGGAGCTTTAGGCTCCATCACATCTACCTTGCAATTCCCACAGAGACCTTGGCCTTTAAATCTGTGAAGATGGTGTATGTACTTGGTTGGCTCACACTCTTAGTGCTGTGGCCTGCAGCCTATTCTGGAGATTTGAAGGTTTGTGGGTTATGTTGCAAGCTTGGTCCCTACCACATCTTAGCCCTCCCTTTTTCCTGCAAGCTTACCTCATGCTTGAAAATAAAAAGCTATGGAGGGAAGGAGTTTTACTGTTTTAAAGAGAAATCAAGGGCATGGATTCTGTTATAAGAAAAAGGAGACTTTTGCCTTTAAGCAGCAATAGAAAAAGCTGTGAAGACAGAGCAGGTGTGTGGTCTGTGTGGAAAGCTGGAAATGAATGTCTCAAGCGAGGCTGATGTATCATCAGTGGTCTGCCGTAATTGCTTTAAGATTGCAACACTAGACTGGACGTGGACATTTTTGATTGATGGCTGCTAACACAATGTAATACATGGACATTTTACATTCCCTGTTGAAGAATCGACCCAGCATTTCTGAATTCCCTGATGGCTTCTCTGTGGTCTCCTTTATCTCTGCTGCTCATCAGAGAAAGGGCAACACACGCATTAAGACACCCCTGAAGTGCCAGGCGACAGCTCAGTGATGGCTGCTGAGCTGCTCTGGGCCGAGGCTGACATCCCCAACCTCACCACTAATGAGAGCGTTTGAAAGATTACTGACATCTTCTGCCTGCAGAGGTTGCCGGAAGTAATTAAACACTGCTTCCACAAAAGGGCTGCTTTGGAACACACAGGGCTTGAATGGGAAAGAGAAAGTGACTAGGCTGTGAGCTGGTGCTGCCTGGGTTTCTAAGTCCCACCCTGGTGAGTGCCTTTCCTGCATGCCAGGGCAGCTTTAGGATTTATAAAACCTCTGCACATGCCCTCTCTTTACACCTGGCTGCATTGTGTGTGCAGGTTGCTAGGTTCCTGGCTCCTTGGTCTGTAGCATACTGCTCATCCTTTCTCCTATCACCAGGGGAGGAGGGCATAGGATGTTCTGCTGCTGAGAGAGCTGGGACCTTGTAAAGGACCAGATACACAATGGGCCATCAAGGGCAAGACTGTGTATTCCCTAGGCTAGGCATGTGGTGAGGCACACTGACCATTAAAAATTACATGGTAGAATGATACTCCATAATATGGAAATAGTCAACAACAAATACAGAGAGACCTGACTAGGATAGCCTGTGAAACAGCATGTAGTTGTTTCCAGTTAGGAGGAAACAGATACACACATATCACTGAAGATCACAGTCTTTGACAATGGGTTATAAATTTGGGGGGGGGGGGGGTAGGGTAGTTCCTCTCTGTCTCACTCTATCTCTCTATTTCTTGTATTAGATCATTTTCTGCATTACTATAATGAAATGTTTTTTGAAAGGCTCATAGTATAAAGAACGGGTTATTTAGCTTACAGGGCTAGAGATTCTGTGTGTGAGTGAGCTAAAGACTTTCAAGCACCTTAACTTGGGGACTGTGTAGCAAGGAGTTTGAGATTTTCTTACCAAATAAGTCATATGTCTATGTCTATGTCTGTCTATGTCTATGTCTATGTCTATGTCTATGTCTATGTCTATGTCTATGTCTAAGTCTATGTCTATGTCTAAGTCTGTGTCTATATTTATAAAGCCACCACACATGGCCTTTCTTTACACCTAGCTGCATTGTTTGTGTAGATTGCTAGGCTTCTGGGCTCCTTGGTTTAGATATAGATATAGACATAGATATTTGGTTATATGATGCAGTAAAGAGTGTGTCTGGCATTTATCTTGGTTTCCAAGACACAGCTTCAAAACCCTTTGGTACTCCCTGAGTGTTTTGGTATCTCTGTTATCCCTAATATCCTCTTCTAGCCACACCTAACTTTGTGCCATTGACATGTTCATGACAGTTTTCAGGATGGGTTATCCATCCCAGAAAGAACAAGTCTGTGATTAGAGGGTTGAATGTTCAGCCCCATACAGCTTTAACATCTGGGAATAGTGGCAGATGAAGTTCAAGATCATGCACAAGGCTGATGACTTAATAAGATCATAGTTCTGGAACTTAGATATAAGCTTTGAACAGGAAGACTCAAGGAGCTTCCTGGTTGGCGATGTAACATTATCTTCTCATGTAAAATCTTCCATTTTGGAGGGAGGCTGTTTAATATTCAGGAAGCTCTAAGTGATTGTGAAGTATTCCATACTACAGGGAAGCTTGCTAAGCTCAGAAAATCAACAATGTCTCCAGGAAGTCCCTGAAACCAACCAAATTCACATGGTCTGATAAGTCCAGCTGGCTACAAGAGATTCAGATCAGATTTAGACCTACAAGAAGCCTCTCTACCCCACTGAGGTGCTGACAAGCTATGTAGTGTGCTCCAGGTTCCCAACTCTCATAATGGTCATTCACGCTGAGGTAGGCTTTGGTGAGGCAGCTGTCTTGAGTGATTTCTGGTCCTGTAAGTAACTCTTCATCCATATTTCTATAAGTAACCCTAATAAGCTAATTCATTCACCAAGTTGGACTTGAGTGTTTTGTTTGTTTGTTTTGTTTTTATTTTTCCCTGTGGTTGGTTGCCTATCTGTGGTAAGTAGACATTTATTTCCACCTCCTCAGGAACAGTGCCACATAACAGATGACTATATAGATGTTCTTGGATAGAGACATACCCAAATCACGCAAAGACAGAAGTTCCCAAGTGTTCTAACAAATTATCAAACACAAAGAGGTTGTGTGACCTTTAACCTGGAACTGATCAGGCAGAAGGGGAGGCCATCTGAGAACTCCAATTACTGCTGCTGTCTGAAGTGAGGGCAGTCTTACTGCGACCTGATGCTGACTCCAGGTTGTTAGTGTCAGAGTGGAACTGAATCATAGGATACTGCCTGGCATATAGAATGGTGTTAGGATGTAGGCCATCTGTCAAACAGAGGGCTTTGATGGTTAGCAAGCATTAGAGAAATGACCAGAGCCAAGGTGAATAAAAGATCCTTTGTCCCCCCCCTGTCTTCTCATAGAACTTCAACATAATAGGTGCAAGCAGTCCTGCGTGAAAAGACTGGGTGCTCCGGGCCAGGGAGGGCAGAATATCACAATTTAAATTGGACTGACCATTGTGATGGGCTAGAAGATAGCACAGAGCACATTTGAAGCCAGGGACAGGACGAAGCAAAATGAATCTACTCCTAACCAGGACCAGACTTTTCAGTCATTCTCATATATAAGAGGTTCTCTATACACACACTGATATAAAGAGTGTTGAATGTTTGATTTATCCAAAGACCTTTAGCTGATGAGGCCTATTTCAATTATGGAGGGTGAAAAATATACTGTGTTCACCAGCTACCAATTTAAATGCTAATCATATCCATGATAGACCTTCATAGTATCATCAGGGATGGACCCTGAGGTAACATGCCTCGCAAGTTGACACATAAAAGACCCAGAAGCGGTGTAGCCTACGAGGTAAGAAGTGTCACTTACTAGTGTTGATGAGCCATCTATAGAAAGTGTGGAAGCGAAGGAAATCTAATATCCACATTCCAAAGCCTCCTCGTAGTGTCTCTTGTCTCTCCTTCCTATGGCACACACTAGTTGGAATTTGCTAGTTTTCCTTCTTCAGAGTAGCTGTTTACAAAGGGCATGAACATATGATGTGGTTTCTAGGATCAATGAATATGAGATCAGGTAAAATAATATCTAATCATGCACTAAATACTGCACACCTAGCATAAAGACTGAGATGAAGATGTGTGCACGTATACAGGAAGATAATTAAGAGAAACCATCCATCTCCTGTTGAGTGAAGAGTATCCCTTCCAGATATCCCCCCACTATGGTGACATAATGATGATTCTCCCTTTCAGATCTGCTCCCACCATAGATGTTCTCCTACCATGATGATATAATGATGACTCTCCCTTTCAGATGTGCTCCCATCATAGATGTGCTCCCACCACAATGACAAAGTGATGACTCTCTCTTTGGGGTGTGCTCCCACCATAGATATGCTCCCATTATGTCTTCCCACCATAGATGTGCTCCCACCACAATGACACAGTAAAGACTCTCCCTTTCAGATGTGCTCCCATCATAGATGTGCTCCCACCACAATGACATAGTGAAGACTCTCCCTTTCAGATGTGCTCCCATCATAGATGTGCTCCCACCACAATGACATAGTGAAGACTCTCCCTTTCAGATGTACTCCTATCATAGATGTGCTCCCACCATGATGACATAATGATGACTCCCTTTCAGATGTGCTCCTATCGCAGATGTGTTCCCATTACAATGACATCTGCCATGGTGTGATGAAGTTTGGGACTCATAATCACAGCCATCACCTTAGTGTTTGGACTTTCAACTTCCAAAACCAAGACATGACTAGGCTTATAAGCAGCTAGGCATTGAGCGTTTCATTATGGAACACAAAATAGACTAATGATTCAGAGATGAAAATTAGAATCACTGAGTACCTTTCACCTTTTAGCTGTCACCACAGTGTAGATGAATGTCTCCTCTGTAAAACCTCAGGTAGCTCCTCGGGTTTTTAATATAATGTAATGATCATGTAGAAACAACCCACTCATCAGCTTTATAATGCAAAATTCTTAGCCTGTAGGTATATGGGCTATTCTCTACTATTGTTGACTTTAACATCAAAAGCTGAGTGGCAAGACAAACAGGTGGACCTCACCTTGTATTCTGAAATTCACTGGTTCAACATAGTGGGAATGCGGATGAACAAACAGGGAAGAAACTGTGTATGCAGAGTTCTACTATCCCCGCCCCTGCCTCTCCCACTCTGCTCAGCCATGTCTGAACTACAAAGAGCAGATGGCTGGTTCCTGCCCTGGTGGCCTCCGACACTGCACCATGACTTGCCCTGCATTACAAAAGCTCATCAACAAATGTACTCTGGGGATGCTGACTTTGGATGTGTCCTAACAGGCATTCCTGATTATTCCTACAGAGGGTCACACCTGGGTGTCCTCAAGGGAGAAGAGAGAGTCATGGCCTGAGTCTGTACTCAACTCTGAATGAATTATGGGAGGCAGTTCTCCAAGTTCACCTTTGCAGGAGTGCATTGGGATCACAAGGCCCACCACAGAGCAGATGATTAGACGGCCTTTTTCAGCTGAATTTACAGAATAAAACTGGCTCAGTGGCCTTTGAGGGTGACATGGTTACAGAACTGGCCTATTTCAGGTATAAGTAAAATCATTCTTTCTAGGATGAACTAAGCTCACATTTTAAAAAAAAAGTAATTGTAAAGATTGAAAGAAGCAAGAATGTAGAAGACCCTGGCATCCAGGAGCCTGCTAGGAAACCATTTGGACATTTTGGACATTCCTGCTCTTTCAAAGAAAGCAAACAAGCCACAACACCAGCATCAAACAAGTTCTTTTCTTCTACCAGCACAATCTGCTGAAATATTCAACCTCAGGACAGGAGAATGGCCGCCAGGCTAACACCACGTGGGCAAACCAGCACCAGCCACTCAGGACAGCCAGAAGGCAGCTGCTTGGGCACATGTATGTCTTGCTTGATGGTATTCACATTATTGTATGTATTTAGACACAATTATGCAAGGGCCTTCTTTAAAACCATTTCAGTTACACAAATAAGAGGGAGAAGCACAATATCATTTTCAAATGGAATAACATTAACTCTGAGAAAATCAATGAAAAATATCTAAGCTTCAGACTGAGAAAACTAGCTCTTAGGGGACTTCAAGAATGCTAGAGAAAAGGGGAGGGAGGGTTAATGCTTGGTGTCAATTTCAGATAACCTTAAAGGGAAGAACATTAGTGAAGAGCAAAGGTGAAAGACAGCACACCCCAGCGTGGTTTAAACATAAAAATGCAAGTATTTAAGACAACATGATTCTGATGCGGAAATTAAAAAAAAAATCAAGAAGTCTGCAGAGTCAGCTCAGTGGCTAAAGGCACTGGTCATGTGCAAACTCTGAGACCTGAGCTGGGTCACCAGGACCCACATACGATGGATGGAGAGAACCATCTCCACAACCTTGTCTTCTGCCTTCTACATGGACCATAACATATAGAACCCTCCTCATCTCCCATCATGCACACACACACTAATAATACTTTTTTAAAAGTCCACATGAATGCCTGGTTATGAATGCATCAACTTCCACCAATGAAGGGCCAGCCATTGTTCTCTGACCCTCTCCTGCCAGATCATGTGATCATAACTCCTGAATGTACCGGCAATTATTCCCATCTTACAGATGAATCGCATGGAGGTTTTGAGGGTGTTATCACCCAAGTCCACACAAGTTTCTTATAGGCAGAACCGGGTAGTCAAACCAGATAATTTAACTGTAGACCTCAAACTATTAAGAACTGTTACAATCCATATTAGAACCTGCTAACTGTAACTGTCCTGGAAATTATATAAAAAAATAGCTTTACTGAAGTGAAATTTATATAAGACAATGTCCATGATTTTATATCACACAATGCAGTGGGCTTTGCATATTTACAGAGCTGGACAACTCTTCTTGCTAGAATATTCTTATTACATATACTAATGTAAACAGGGACACCTGTCTCATATTTGCTCCATGGTGAAGATCTGAGGGTCCTATTAGCAGTAATGAAGTAATGAGAACGGATGAGTATCTACAGGAAAAAGAGAAATGAATGGGTTAACTTATTTCTAGTCTAGCATGCCCTTGAAGGCACGGTGGACCTCAGAAAGTGGGACTGAGAATTGTCAAGACCCCAAGGTCTGTTGGGTGGAAGTCGAGAGACCTCATCTGAACACAGATGTACACACCCAGGAATACATAAGTGCTAATCTTGTCAGCTTGTCACAGGCTGGGTCATCTGGGAAGAAAGGACCCCAATTAAGAAAATGCCACTCTAAGATTGGCCTGTAGGCAAGCCTATGGTATAATTTTAAATTGATGGTTGTACTGGCTAGTTTTGTGTGTCAACTTGACACAGGCTGGAGTTATCACAAAGAAAGGAGCTTCATTTGGGGAAGTGCCTCCATGAAATCCAGCTGTGGGGCAATTTCTCTATTAGTGATCAAGTGGGAAGGGCCCCTTGTGGGTGGTACCACCTCTGGGCTGGTGCTCTTGGGTTCTATAAGAGAGCAGGCTAAGCAAGCCAGGGGAAGCAAGCCAGTAAGAAACAGCCCTCCATGGCCTCTGCATCAGCTCCTGCTTCCTGACCTGCTTGAGTTCCAGTCCTGACTTCCTTTAGTGATGAACTGCAATGTGGAAGTGTAAGCTCAATAAACCCTTTCCTCCCCAACTTGCTTCTTGGTCATGATGTTTGTGTAGGAATAGACACACTAAGACAATGGTTAATGTGAGAGGGCCTAGCCTATTGTGGGCAGTGCCACTCCTGGGAATGAGGTCCTGGCTTACACACAGAAAGTAAACTGAGCAAGCAACAACCCTTCATGGTCCCTACCTCTGCTTCTGTTTCAGTTCTTGCCCTGATTCCCCAGTATGACTGGGACGTATAAGCCAAATAAACCCTTCCCTCTCCCAAAAGTTGCTTCTGGCCAGATTTTTGTTATAGTGGCAGGAAATTAAAGGGGGGGGGGGCAGCAAACACTCTGGCATTACAGTTCTGTCCTGGCTGAACATGGGGGAGGGAGGTGGCAGGTCAGGCTATACTGTGGCCTGTGGGTTGTTCTAGGGCTCCAGGCCTCATCAGATTCCAAGAGTAACTGTCTCTCCAGGGACGCTCCTATCTCTGTTTGATAAGTGATGCTCTTTTATGCTGCATGAGGGGATCAGAAGGGATTGAAGCAGAGCGGCAAACAAAGAAAGAGCTGCACGCTCAGCGTGCACGTTTGCAATCAGTGTTCCTCAGCAGATACAGCAGCTGCAGGGCTCTGGAGGGGAGTGGGGGTGAGTGCAATTTTGGCACCTGAGGTAAACATTAGGAATGACTTCCATTTGAGAGCCTAGTAATTTGGGGAATTATTTTCTTAGAAAAATTATCATGTTCCTAAGACTAAAAACATCCTCTGATATAGTAGAAGAGGTGTGGTCTGGCTTGCTTTTTGCATATTCTGGCCATGGGGGTTAGAGGTAGTGTAGACCAGAGCCCAGGCTTGATCAGAAGCAGGGCCTGCTGTTTCTGTCTTTGCCACCAACGCTCCTCTAGTGTTTGATGCCCTTTCCTGGGAGGATTTTTGGTACAATAAATTAGAACTGAGATGGCAGTATAGATGCAGCAGCAGGAATACCAGCTGAGTTGGAAGACTTTGCACAGATCAATCTTCCATCCTGTTGATGGCTTTTCCTGACAGTTCCCTACTGTCTGACTACTATCTGCCAGCAGCACCTTGTGCCTGATTTTAAACAAAAGATGGCTGTTGTGGATGTATTTGTTGCTAATATGCCCTCTTCTCTGACATGAGACTCTAAAAGCAATAAGCAAACTGGACAGAATATGAGTCAGTGCTTACCCCCAGTTTCCTGCCATAATCCTAATATCCCTCAGTAGCAAGTATATGTTTTGCAAATGTGTTTGGAGCTTGACTTCAGCACTGTTCTGGGAGCCCAGCATTTGTCTCTAATCAGCCACCTCTATCCCCTCACATTACCCAAGGAAGTGACAAGCTCTCTCATGAGGTGTTTAAAAATATGTGCAGCCCCTATATAATAAGGCCAACTAACTAGAACTCCAAAAAACAATCATCCCCCAATTATCTAATCAATAAATTATCAAATAAGTAGACAATTATTTTTTGCAGGAAAAAAATACGTGAAAAACTAGTAACAAATGCACAAAGAATATTTCCCCGGCCATCAGGGAAAAGCCAACGAGAACTACATTGAGATTGATTTTTATCTTACCCTAGACAGAACAGCTTGCTTCACGAAAACCAATGACAACAAGTGCTGGTGAGGAGCTGTGGGAAAGGTTGGTGGGAGTGAAAATATGTGTAACCAGTACGGAGATCAGTGAGGTGGTCATTCCAAAAACTAGGAACGGAATGCTTGAATAACCCAGCTGTACCTCTCCTGGGAGTATGCCCCAAGGAATATGAGCTAACATACCATGAGATACCTGTTGCCCATGTTTGTTGCAGTTACTACATCCCAGCTATGGGCCCAACCTTGGGGTCCATCAAGAGCTGAATGAAGGACATGCAATACAAACACACACACACACACACACACACACACACACACACACACACACACACGTTAAATCAGACTGCTTGGATTGTTGAGAAGGGGAAGGGAGCTGGTGGCTGGGAGGATAGGATAGATTAATAGGTATGGAATGTGGTTAAGGCACATGCTACATATGAATTAACTGTCACAATGAAGCCTGTCACTTGGTATGATGGTTACACATCAATTAAAATGATGGAAATAAAACTGAGTGCCCTTGAAAGGTTCGTTTGCAGCCATGCAATCTCCTTTGTATTCATTTTTCTGTTGTTTGAAAGTCTCTGGACACTTGGCTTCTTCCTCAAGGGCAGAAGAGGCTGAAAAAGTGTCTGGAGCTTTTTCCTAGGGTATTGGAACCATGTAAATGCCTCCCTGTGAAGCTGGAAGTCCTCACTCCTTTTCCCTCTTCCTGTGCTATGCCATTTACATTTCCTCTTCCAGAATAGTTTCCTGAAAACTCCTTTCCTAAGGAATCATGTGTTTTCTTTATCTCTACAGCCCATGATCATGTTGCTTTACAACACACTAATTATATGGTTTCAGAGACCCCAGGACTTGGCTGGTTCTAAGAAACACTTCATAGCATGATTATAGCCAATCTCTGTCTCCCACCTTCCCCAGGTGAATCACATGGAAATCCTTCTTGCTTTGGTTTGTGAATTGTGTGCATCATTTCCCTTCCTTTCCTTTTTCCCTGTGGTGCCCTTCCCTAGCCTCAAAACCTCTGTGTCTCAGACTCCCATTCTTTAACATCCAACTTCAGTGTAGCAGGACTGTACTCCATAGCTCTATAATGACTTAGTCAGCTCCAGCTTCTATGCCATGAACTAGGAGACTTGTAAACAACAGACAATTATTCCCCACTGTCTGTAGGCTGCAAATCTCAGATCAAGGTCTGGTTGGACTGGGTTCTAGGGAGGGCTTTCTTCTGCTGTGGAGGCTGACCAAATTGAATGATTAGGAGCTACACTCATACTTGCTCACCTTGCAAAGCCTTGTCTTCTAACACCACCCTAGTGAGGATTAAGATTTGAACATAGGAACTTTGGGAACCCAGATGGTGCATAGAAATCACTGATCCCACAGAAATTTGCAAGTATGCCTTAGCCTATGACCAACACTGATTTCTGTTCTGCTGTGACCCGTGCTAGTTGCTGCTCAGGGGTTATACAGAGATATCCACTGCCCTCAGAGGGAGGAGCTCAAGAAGGGCAGACACCATCCTTCTGTCCTTGACTTTTGCTACCAGCACGTACCACATGGCTGTAGAAGGAGGAGATGATGTGGGGGGTAGAAATCTGCAATTTCTATGTTTTACATTTACCCTTTTTCTTGAAAGTCTTTTATGAAGTTGAAGTTCTGTCTCTCCCTCCATCTGCATAAACATGGCACATACTCATACACTACCTCATAAAGCCAGTCACTCTGTCCTCTTCTGTATTACTACCCTGTCTAAAGCACAGATATTTCATCCACAAGGGCAAACCCATGACCAACTGATCCTATGCACTCCAGAAGATCTTGTGCTGCTAAGTCTTGATAGATATTTTTAGAACAGAAAAATGATGTTATGAGTTAACAAAATATCTAACAAACATATTATTTTCATGGGGCAAAGGCAAACTGGTGTCAATATGGCTTCTGGATCTTAGTTACCTGAGTAGTTCAGAAACTTAGATTTTTTTTTAAAAAAAATACCAATTTAAAATTTGCTGATTTCACAGTTTGTCTTTAGGTTCTTTGACAGGACTTCCTCTAGAATATAGAATCAGGAAGTTCAAAGATTATGCATTAGATGTATACAAACCATATTCCAAAGCAACTCCATCTCAGAATTGCAATATGCTTTTCCACTCAAAGCTTAGCAAATAGCTTGATATTCTTATTTTTTTTTCTGACAGAATAATGAACTAAAAGAAATTCTGAGTGCATAGGATAGGTACTGATCCATATGACAAGTTTCGAATTACACACACACACACACACACACACACACACACACACACACACAGTTTAAAAAGATAGTCCTCTTAAGTAGATGTGGCTTCTTAAGTATCAGTAACAACCTTAAATTTCTGTAAGGCAGAGGAAGTCTGAACAAAGCCTTATTGTTAGGAGGAAATCAAAGCGTCTATTTTAGGAAACTAGTCATAAATGTACATAGACCATATATAGTTATATAAGCATTTGTTAACAAGCATTTCTCAGGGAAACATGATCCACTCTGTATTCTTGAGTGTTCAGTGACCAATGTGTAAAAAAGACTTTGCAGTGAAGAGCCTTCTCCTACCCACTGGTCAACAGCACAGACCCGCATGGCACTCATGTTATAGCTAGTCTAGTGTTGGGAATGAGGTATCCAGTTGCTACCTCTACATATTTTACATTTATTTTACTGGGGTGCAGTTGAAGGGTAAGCATGGGGATTGAGGTGTACATGTACCATGGCATGTATGTGGAAGTCAGAGGACAGCTTGCAGGAGTTGATCTTCAATCTTCTCCTTCCATCATGTGGGTTCTGGGGATTGAACTCAGGTCGTCAGTCTTGGCACCAAGTACCTTTACTAATGACTACTTTATAAAGAAAATCTATGACTGAGCCAGTTTTCAGTGAAATATGTGAAACAGGCTTTCATAAGAATGTCTTCAGGCCGTGCACTGGACTCTTCCACAGTGAGATTGGTGCATGGAAGAAAGGGCACCAAGGCCCACTGATCCATTAGGGTGTCAGAACCTGAGGCTAGAAACCTAGGGAACCAGCTTATGAGAACAATGCTTTTCTACACCCAGGGTGTGGGAGGGCCCCAGCTAGCTGCTGATAATTGATTAGCCATTTCCCATTTTTTAAAAAAAATATTTCCAATGCTAAAACCTGGAGACATCAGCTACATCCAAACTTGTTTTCTTTTGTTCTGAGACAGGTATGCATTGCACCAACTGAAGACCTCAGCCCCCAAAGACCTTCACAGGTAAAACAAAGCATTCTTCATCCTTACTTTTCACCGTGAGGTACATGGACTTGCTGACGTCTGCGCCCACATCGTTGCTGACCTTGCAGAGGTAGTAGCCACTGTCTTCTTCTACAACATGCTTGATCAAGAGTGAGCCATTACTCAGGACCTGGATTCGGCCATTCAAGGCAATTGGTTGGAACTGGGGCACCCCAGCACCTGGGAGGAGAGAATCACAGAAAGGAACCATGATGCTGAGGAGTGATGATTCATCTTTACTGGACATGTGACTAGATGTTCAGAAACACCTAAGGTTTCCCTCTGGGAGTGTCTGTGAAGCATCCAGAGAGCTTTAGATGAAAAGGGAAGGGCTACGTGTATAGCACTGTCATACTATGACTAGGGTCCTAGACTGAACACAGGGGACAAAGGCCAGACAGAGTGACAGCTACAGGGAGCATACCATGTCTACACCAACCACATCATATCAAACTGTGAGCAAAACTCAACCTCCTTCTCTAACTTGATATTTGGTTTCAAGATAGTGAAACCAGAGAGTGAGGTACAATGAGAATAAAAACATGGATGCAAGATTAAGTTCCTTCTGCTATGATGATACTGGATGCATCTCACATGGGTACTCTCGGGACACGCCATGCCATGCCTTATTTTTCTTTAACACTAAAATTCTTATTTGGAGAAAGCCATACTTACTTAAAAATGACATTATTTCAGAGAATGAGATTAAAAGGTAGGAGTGGTTATGCATAGTTCCTTCCATAAAATGCCAAATTTGATGAGTGTTAAGCAGCTGATAAATTATTCAAAGAAATCATAGTTAGAACAACCCCAGAGTAGACACAGCTCATCTTGTGAACAAAGTTCATTCTGTTCCCTGGATTTAAAGTAGATATGAACAGGGGAATGATCCTCTGGGGACAGGACATTTCAGCCTTCACTTCCTGTGCCTATCAGAGGCTACAACAAACTGTAGAGCTTCCTTCTCAGTTTGCCTGTTACTATGGAGAACCAGAATGCATTGTCAATATCACTGGACTCTATGAGTATGTAATTCATGTCATTGTGTGAAGACAGTATTAAAACACTCCTTACTAGGAGTGTTTGCAGGTGGATATGCTAGGACCATAGGTGTAGAATAACTCACAAGAAACATCTGGATGAAACTCTATAGAAAAGAAAGGCTCTTAGGACTAATAGAGCAGAGGAAGAAGACCCTGCTGGATGTAGACACTGACTTGGGATGACCTAGCACCTAGACTGGAGCATGAGTTATGTGGAGGATATATCCCAGGCCATTCAGACCTCCTTTTATCCTTCCCTTCTTCTCTACCCTCAGAGTCCAGGGACTAGGTGGAGATTCAGTGCAAGACTTGATCTGATTTTCCTAGAGGAAGCTCACAGTGTGAGTCAAAAACACTCCACAATGGAGCTTCAGGTTCTTTGGCCCCAGAACCATCTTGGAGCTGACCAGGTCTTTTATGCCTATCCTTCATCCATGGGGATCTTCCACAACACCTGAGACTACATACATTGTTGTCCTTCTGGGATCTCTGTTGCTGGGACTTCAGAGCTGGGTGTGAACCTCTCCAGAGAAATGATGAAAATGAATATTGTTCCTGATAGACTTTTCACACTGAGTAAGAACAAACAGAATCCTAACATGAGTGACTTCCTTCAAGATAGAACTGCCTCAAAGGACATGGAGAAAATTGAATTAAAAGGCTGAAAGGGGGCTACTGAGATGACTTGGTGAAAAAGCTTGCTGTGCAAGTGTGGGACCTGATTGATTCCTAGCACCTACACACACAGTCAGGTCCAAGGGTGTTTGTTCTTGTAATCCTGGAACTGAAGAGGCAAAGATAGAAATGGAGGATCCCTGGGGCAGGCTGAACAGCCAGTGCTTTGGATTGACCAGTCCCATATTCAAGAAGCTCTCTACCCCTCTGGGACAATAGGGTAGAGAACAATTCTAGAAGATATTCAGCTTTGACTTCTGGCCTCTACATGTTAGTGTGTGCACACACATATGTGCAAATACATAAATGTTGAGTAACAAAGTGGACCCTCAGATGGCAGTGCTGCTGATAATGTTCTGAGATGACAATCCAAGAACAACCCAGGCAGGACTCTAACTGGGTAAGCAGAATGATTTCTAGTAGAGAAACAAAGATCTAAATTCAGCATTCCTCAGGAATCTCATAGGCCAGGAAAGCCTTTGTGTCAACTACCTCCAGCAAAGAGCTTCTGTACCTGATTATCCCAAACAGCCTGCAACAGATCAAAACCCCACAATAACTCCTAGACCTTTCTAGCTCCCATGCTGCCTCCTGCTGCTATCTCCCCAACAAAACTGACAATCAGATGTTTTCTAACCTCTGAAGCAGCCTAGCAGCTTGCCCCCAATAAATTGCTCTTTCTACCCATGGAGTCATTGAATTATGTGCTTTTGCTGTGCTCACTTAAATAAAAACATGCTACCAAAATACAGACATACATACTCCACACATATACACATATATGTGCATGTATACATATGCACATACACACACATATTCATGTATACATACATATACACACATGCATATACATATGCACATGTACACACACTCATATACACATATACATGTACACATATGCATATACACACTCACACACAAACATATACACATGTATACAGGAGCACATACATACTCACACATTCACACATACATACATACACACACAACTGAAAGCTGCTCTGCTTCTGCTAAGGATGAAGGAAGACAGAAAAGAAAACTCTTTGCCCTGCTCAGCATCACAATTGTGCCTTCCTTAGAGTGAATCCCAGGCAATGAGGTAAACATAGTTGCAAAGAATTAAAAGGCCTAAAAATGAGGTCTGAGCTGGTAAAATAATTTACCTTTAGCACATGTCAGAAGGAACGAGCCATAGGCACAAAAAGGGTGGAAGGAAAGGACTAGAAAAAGCTGTGACCTACTTCAGTCTCCCCTTTGGACCAGAATCTACCAGAAAACTAAATGACTTGCCCTTCAATAAAGCAAAGAAAAAGAGGAATAGAAGTACAACTCTATCAGGAGCAGAGGAAACTACTGGGCAGAGACTTCATAATAGCTTAATAATTTGCATAAACAGATAGGGAAGATTCAGATGAGATATTAAGACTATTAAAAAGAAGCAAAGCAAGAGAAAAGAAAATGCAGATTTTGTGTGAGCAAAGTATATTCATGAAGCTCATTAGTAGACTGGACATAGAAGAGGAAATGACTAGGTCAGCAAAATTTACCTGGAGTAAAACCAAAAGAACAAAGTGGGGAAATCATGGCCTCAGGTGAGACTGTTAAAAATAATTGTGTAATCTGAGTAATTATTGTCTCAGAAGGTGGAGAAAGAAGTGTCTAGAAAGCAACTTGTTTTATTTTTATAAAAGTAATTTTTAAATCAGAAAAATTAAATACCACCATCTATCGATTTGACTTAAAACACTTATAGAGCTCCACACTCAGCAATAGCAGGGCAGGTAAGTTGCAACTGATTCAGGATTTATCCGTGCAAGAGAGTAAGGCCTGATACATTTTTTGAAAGCCCGTTGGGAGGTATTTGCAGGAGGGTTTTCAGGGAAATTTGTAGGTTTCAGGAGTGGAGCCCTTAAGGATGGGATCAGTGCCTTTGTAAGAATGATCCTGGAGAACACGCTTGTCCAATGTGAAGCCACAGCAAAAAAGTCAGGAGTGTAAGTTCCCAGGGGGAAGCCATCATCAGAATCTGACTTGCTGGTTGGTGCCTGACTCCAGATGCTCAGCCTCCTGAATTGCAGAGAAAAGATTCTGCTGAACCTTTGATAGTGTGGTAGAGCAACTGGAGCAAATTCAGTCATCAGAAGAAGAAGCACTGTGAACTGTGGAATGATCTCAGTAAGTAGTTTAAGATAAAAACCACAGCGGGAGAAATATGTCTGGACAAGTTCCAAATGCCCAAGGGTTTGAAAAATAACAATGTGGCTTTCCTTTCCTTTCCTTCCTCTTTCTTTCTTTCTTTCTTTCTTTCTTTCTTTCTTTCTTTCTTTCTTTCTTTCTTTCTTTCTTTCTTTCTTTCTTTCTTTCTTTCTTTCTTTCTTTCTTTCTTTCTTTCTTTCTTTCTCTCTCTCTCTCTCTCTCTCTCTCTCTCTCTCTCTCCCTCCCTCCCTCCCTCCCTCCCTCCCTCCCTCCCTTTCCTTCCTTCCTTCCTTCCTTCCTTCCTTCCTTCCTTCCTTCCTTCCTTCCTTCCTTCCTTCCTTCCTTCCTTCTTTCCTTCCTTCCTTCTGGTTTTTCAAGACAGGGTTTCTCTGTGTAGCCCTGACTTCCAATAATTCCCTCTCAGATCAGGTTGGTCTCAAACTCAGAGATTGGGATTATAGGTGTGGATGACCACCACCCAGCACAATGAATTTCTTTCTTTCTTTTCTTTGTTTCTTTTGTTAACTCTTTGTTGTGAATTTCACATCATGCACCCAATCCCACTCATCTCCACAGCCCCCCATACCTGCCCTTAACAATGTATTTCTTAACAATTCACAAGTCAAAGATGAAACTATTAGAAAGATTAGAGAGAATTTTAATATAATAAAAATTTTATTAAGATGTGTGGTGTGTGGCTTAAAGCAATACCTCTATGGTCATGTACAGTATTAAATGCTGTATTAATACTAGAAAGGAAAAAGAACAGAAACCAAGCATTTTGTTTAAGACTTGATACTACAAGAATAATAAATACAGAGAGAGAGAGAAAGAGAGAGAGAGAGAGACAGACACACACACACACACACACACACACACACACACACACAAATGTAAAGGAAAGAAACCATAAGGAAGACAGAAGTAATCAACGAGATGAAACAAAAAAACACCAGAAAACATCAACAGAACTAAAAGTTGGTCTTTGGAAAGGAATTGGTCAAGAAGACAACAGAATAGACAGAAACCATAAGTGATTATAATAAATGATGCTGCAACTACATTTTTAAAAGGCCTGAAAGTAATGAATAACTTAGTGCCACTAAGTTTAGCAACTTCAATTAGACAGACAAATTTCCTTAAGAAATTATCACATTTCACTAATTAATGAAAGCTATCTGCTAATTTACCTACAGTGATTTTAAACACGAGAACTCTGAATGGTGCTTCGTAGTAATTCAGTTAAAAATGAATGGAACATCCCTGTTTTCTCTGAGTGATTCTAATCCTACCATCTGGAGAGATAACACCCTTCAAATTTTCTAGACACACAAAAATCCATCCCTGTTTTTACACAAAATGAATTTATGGTTCAGTTACAGAGAAGGTGGGCCGTGGCAAATGCCTGGCAAATAGTTACCAGTACAGTGACAGCTAACTTCTAGCCCACTCCTCTCATCCCTCCTCCCTCCCATTTCTTTTTTATTGAATGGGAACTGACATGTCACAAGCCTGCAGGGCATCAGCTGTTTTATGGAAAGGCTCTGGTAGGAAGGCACAGAGGGCTAACTCTAACCAATAGTCTGTGACAAATTATATCCTGCCAATCAAAACATGAGGGACCATGAAAGCTCTTAGTATAACCTTGACCCCAGCTGACACTCAATGGTGCTGTTAGAATCTAGGGAAGTCAGCTACGCCTGCTCCTGACCCATACCTATGGGAGGATGAGGAACTACAGCCACTCACTTTGAGGGAGACAGTGAAAAGAGTTCCTTCATGGGATGGAATTTATGACGAATGCTCCTGAAATATAACTCAGCACATAGTAGGCATACAGGATTGTTATGTTGATATTTTAATTGTGCTATTATCATTTAGTCATCTGGTGATTATTTGACCTTGATGTGGAGCAATCTTTATTGCTACATGCTGGGTGACATTCTGAGTCAAAAGGGGTATGAGAGTACATCATTACACTGCTCATGAAAGAATGATCTGCTTTTACTTCTGTGAGTGCTGACTTCAGTTTTACTTGAACACATGTGCATTATTAAAGTTCCTGATCTTTGTTAGTGTGACACCATCTTATTTTAACAGGCATCTCTTTAATTTCTGCTCATACATGATTTTTGAGCATGGTTTTTATAAATTATTCAGCAATTTTAACTTATTGTTTGCAAGCAATCCCTTCATGTCTTTTCTGCTATACTTTGGTCTTCTTAGCATTCCAAAGTACTTCAGGTTTTTTTTAAAGTTACATTCTTATTTAACAAAATTTATTTTTGATTCCTGTTATTTTTAATAAGGGTTTGATGGTGAATATTATGAGAACTTGGTGGTGAATATTGTTTCTCTTTCATGCATGGAAGTGAATTTTTTCTCTTATAAAAGTAGATTGTATTGTAAAGTATTTGGTTTTGTAACTTATAACTTATAGAGAATGTATTCCTTTGTAAAAGTATCAAAGATTTTTATTTTCTTGTTTAAAAACAAGAGAATGAGCAGCGCATGCTTCTAAACCCAGTACTTGGAAGGTAGAGGCAGGAGGTTCTCTGTGAGGTCAAGTCCAGTGTGGTCTACATATCAAGCTCTAGGACAGCCAGGACTACATAAAGGGTCACCGTCTCAACAAACAAACAAGCAAACAAACAAACAAACAAAAAACACGAAGGAATGCAAGAACACTGAGCTGGAAGTGGAGGAAGGGAGCCATGAAGTAGGGGAGGGGAGCCCTGAAGTGGGGGAGGGGAACCATGAAGTGGGGAGGGGAGCCATGAAGTGGGGGAGGGTAGCCATGAAGTGGGGAGGGGAGCCATGAAGTGGGGGAGGGGAGCCATGAAGTGGGGAGGGGAGCCATGAAGTGGGGGAGGGTAGCCATGAAGTGGGGGAGGGGAACCATGAAGTAGGGGAGGGGAGCCATGAAGTGGGGGAGGGGAACCATGAAGTAGGGAGGGGAGCCATGAAGTGGGGGGAGGGTAGCCATGAAGTGGGAAGGGGAGCCATGAAGTGGGGGAGGGTAGCCATGAAGTGGGAAGGGGAGCCATGAAGTCGGGGAGGAGAACCATGAAACACTGCCTTCTGAGTAGGACAAGGTTGAAGAGGCACATACACATCTGTGGTCACCTGTGCAAGACCTGCACAGGCTCAGTGCTGCTGGAAGTCCAGCATGGAGAGTGAAGTAGCACCTACGGCCCACACTCAGCTCCTAGCAGCTGATGGCTGCAGGGGAAGGAGGGTCATCATTCTTTGTGGCTGTGGTTGCTAGTAGGTTGGCTATGTTACACTGAATGGCTTCGTGCCCACTCACACAATGTCAGCACAGGACTCTCAGGCTATTAGTAATAGCTCTTTAAAAAGCAGGAAGGGTTGGGTGCGTGCGCGTATATGGGTACTACATGGGTGTGGAAGTCAGAGTGCAACTTATGGGTGTTTTCTCTGTGTACTATGTAGAATCCAGGGACCAAACTCAGAATGTCAGGATTAGCAGCAAGCACTCTCACCTGCTGAACCATCTCACTGACCTTTGTTCGTGTTTTGAAAATCTGTTAAAGGCTACTGTTAAAGTTTTACTCCAACTTTGGTGAATCTAAGAGCTACATCCAACATAATGCACATAAGCTAGAAACTCAGCTAAGGAGAAAATTTCCCAAGTGTGTGTTTGTGTGCACACACACATACACACCCATATATACATATGCATATACATGCATACACACACATACACACAAATACATACACATAGAAACACACAGACACATAGACACACAGACACATACATATATATACACATACACACATACATACATACATACATATACACATACACACACATCTACGCACAGATACATAGACACACAGACACATAGACACATAGAAACACAGACACACACATATATTTACACACATACACACACATACACATATACACACACAGACATACACACATAGATACACAGACACACATATACATACACACATACACACATACATATATACATATACACATATACACACCTACACACATATGCACACACACATATACATAGACATATACACAATACATATATGTACACATACGTACACATACACATACAGACATACACATACACACATGCTCATACATGTACATATATACATACATATACATACATACACACATACATACACACACATATACACAAACACACACATATACACATATACACAATATACACACATATACACACTCACACATTGAGACACACAGAGACAGACATACACATACATACACATATACATACACAGACATATATTCATATACATATATATACCAAACACATACACACACATTAACAAACATACACACCAGGCTAAAAACTAAGACATCTCAAAGAGGTATGAAATTTATAAACTATGTAAGACCTGGTTTTAAAAATTCTGAAAATCTACTGAAATTCTTATTGGCTCGGAGAAAGGCAGAAGATTGTCTATATCAACAGTGCATACTTTTTATTGTCCTCAAAGAATTTTCACTAGAAAAACAAAGTAATGGAGATGTTTATAAAGAATTAAAAAGTAAAATTTACAGCACTGCCATGCTCTCTCAACTGAACAGCGGCAAAGAATGATCTTCTAATTCCTATCTGGATGGATGTGAGCCTGTGCATTATTTAAAAGTCTAATGAAAATGGAAATAATGCTTAAATGCATTTGAATAATGTTAAATCTTTTCTTCATTGGGAAAAAAATGAGCCCAAGTTGAAGGGACACAGCATGCAGGGCTCTTATCAGGCCTGCTACAAGGAGCAAGAGCTTGCTGTTAGCCAGTCTACTCACCAAGGGGACCACAAAAACAAGGGCCAAGCTTCACTCACCAGCTGGGAGGGTCTTAGGCTTCACTGAATTCTTAGCCCTCTCCCTCAGAGTCATCATTACTCCAAAGGACAAAGTTTAAGCCAGTGCATGTAGTCTGCAAATCAGCAACCCTCTTAGTATAGGGAAAGTATGTTGGGCAGCAGCAGTTAACAAAGAGACACTAACTTTCTGAGGCTAGCTGGGCTTGGGTAGGGACAGTTCTAAACTTCAACTTCATCACAAGAAATGACATGTCAAAGCATTTTATAAGTCACAGACTGGATTACCGTGACAGTAACACAGACCTTCTCTATTTTCTGGGAAGCTATGCCTCACTGCCTGCCCAGCTGCTGAAGTCATGAGAATCACACCTAGGAGAATGCCACAGGAAGCAGGTGGCAAACCAGGTACCTGTTTCGTCTCCCTTTCTGAAGTTCTGCTGATCATAGAGAATGCACTTGGCTTAGAGTTGGAAAGATCCAGCTCCCAGTGGTCTCTCACCCAGCCAACGGGGTCTGTAGACAAATGGCTGATTCTCTTCACATCTCTATATAGAAAATATTTACATCTAAGATGTGACAAAGATAACGAGATTGCAAAAATGTGAATGTAAATACGTACAGATTATTTCCAGAATAGATTGTTCAAAGACCATGTTCATAGCTAGCTTTCAGGGTGGAGGGACGGATGAGGGGGGATTGAAGCACAGTGCAATGGGGGAGGGGGTCTCTCTCTTCCCTTAACTGTTCTCAGTGGAAGATTACAAGCTATTCTTTTTCCTCCCCTAGGACCAGAGTGTGCTCCTTTCATCCTTGTGGAAATGGATGTTTTTGTTTGCTTGTTTGTTTGTTTGTTTTAAAGATTGAGCGGTTTTTATTTTGAAGAGAAGTCCCATTTCCTTGAGGAGAGCTGCTAGGCTTCGAGGGTCCCTCTGTGATAGAAGGTAACACAGAAGTATAAGATGAAATTATTCCTTTCTCCCCAAGTTGATTTGGGTCATGGTGTTTATTACACCAGAAAGCAAACCAGGACCTTAGCTAGTTTCTGTCTTGTGAATGAGGGGCACTGAAAATGACAGGAGGAGCAAGGAAGGAGAAGCCACCATTTAGTTCACAGGCTGTGCATGGGGATGCGGCAAACTCTGGACACAAGATTATTGGTCCCCTAGGACTGTCTGCAAACCACTTCTGCAGCTTCTCAAGGCACCTATCTCTGTCAGTAACTACAGGACTGCTTTCTTTCTCTCCTCTATCTTTCCTCAGGTGCCATGCTCTCAATTCTCTAGGTAAATTCCTCTCTAGCACTGTACCACCTACTAAGTGCAAGAGCACCCAGGCAGTTTTCTCTTCCAATGTGAAATTATGCTCATTGGATACTGCAATCATCCCCTACCCCTTAATTCCATTTATTCTCTATGAAGAAACCTATCCACTGGAGATCATGATGCTTCCCTGGAGCCAGTCTGTGCTTCCTCTGGCTTTGTAGGTAGGGTGTCAGTTTGGCACATGGTTGTAATTTTGCACCTAATAGGAAGTAATTGATCCCTGACACTCACCACTGGCTCTGCACTCAACAACCACAAAATTTACTTGTGAGGTAATCATATTCATCATTTGCTGATGTGGCCTGTGACACTGCAGGAAGTGGAAGTAGCTAGATCTACAGTAGGTGCCCTCTATGCTTTGCAGTGGCACTCTGAGGAGCCCTGCATCTGGATCCAATGGCCTAGATCTGCACTACAACTGTGCTGGGTAGCTTCATGTCAACTTGACACCAAGTAAAATCATCTGAGAGGAAGAAACCCCATTCAAGAAAATTCCTCCATGGGAATGGACAGTAGCCAAGCCTGTAGGTAAGTTGCTTAGTTAGTGATTGATGGGAGATGACCCAGTCCTTTGTGTGTGGGGGGCTACCACTAGGCTGGTGGTCTGGAGTTCTATAAGAAATCAGGTTGAGCAAGCCAATAAGCAGGACCATTCCATGGCCTCTGTATCAGCTCCTGCCTCTAAGCTCCTGCCCTGTTTGAGTTCCTGTTCTGACTTCCTCTGATTGTGAACAGCAATGTGGAAGTGTAAGCCAAAGAAACCCTTCCCTTCTAGAGTTGTTGTGGTCATGGTGTGTCATTATAGTTATAGGCAATAGAAACCATAACTACAGCAACACTCCTATGAAAGGCTTTCCAAATATTTGTATTTGGTATGGCTGCCCACATGAAGACTCCTAGAGACTTCTGTAGACTCCTGGAGAAAGAACAAAGAGGAGGAAATCTGGAGGCATAGGGAGGAGACAGGAGGTGAAGTCTGTCTGGAGGCTGAAGCTGACTGAGCTGGGACCCTCACCAGGCTATGTAACTGCTGATGGTTCCTGGCTTCTGTGGCACCGAGTCTCCATCCATGACAGGAAGGAGAAGACTGTCATATTGGCCAAGTTCCTTTCTCTCTTTTCTATCATTAGTGGAAGGAGCTAAGTATGCCAAGTACCCCCTTATGTGTTATGCTTATAGCCCTTTGTAAGAACTCATTGTTTAATGAGGTCCATGCTTCCCCTATTTGGCAAGCACACATGGTGGCCTTTGCTGTATGTTAGGATTCACATTGAGTTTTCAAGTTATTTTTCTACTGGAGTTTTAGAGAGATGACACTTTCTCCTGTTTAGATTCTTGAGACATCTTGCTGGTGGGATGACATGAAGTGGAAAACAGGTTTCTGATTATGGGGCATAAGGTGTGGTCGGGCCTTAGGTGGGCCATATTTCTTGAGTCTAGAAATGTGCATGTAACCATCAACAATTTGTCCAGGGCAGGTAGAAAACACAGAAAATCATAACTTCCAGCACTAAAGAGGGGGCAGATTCTGGATCTTCCAGGGAGAGCTAGGGTTGTAGAGACTAAGACCTCAGGCGACTGGCTGTAAGAACCGGATGGACAAGGGAAGGGACGAGAAGGAAGTTCAGTTCTAGAGAAACAGTCAGGAAAGGGAGGGTCCCTGACAAGAACAACTCAAGGGAGAAAGGGTTCATCTTAGCTCACAACTTCAGAAGGCCAAAGCCCACCCTTGACGGGAAAGTATGAAACTAGGGAAGGATGGCATAGAAGTAGAAGCAGGAAGCTGACTTTATCAATACTCAGGAGGTAGAGAGAGAGCAGAAAGTAAGATCAGGTCATAAGCTCTCAAAGCTTATCTCTAGTGACAGATTCCCTCCAGCAAGGTTCCTTTCCTGCTTCTTACATCTTCCCCATACAGCGCCAACCCCTGCAAACCAAGTACATGAGCCTGTGAGGGCCAGGTCACATCTAGATCACGGTGCCATCCCAGTTTGAACACTGTGCATGTGCTGAGGAGAGGAGAAATGAGCTCAAATGAAGGTCGTTCTCCTTTATCAAGAGCTGGGAGATAAGAGCACTACAGAAAGTCAGGGCCAAGGGCCATTGCTGGCAAGACATCTTACTCAGAAAAACAGAGAGAAAGAGGTCGAACTGTAGGCAATAGCTGTTGCACACACACCATCAAAAATAACGGGGACGGGAGTGCAATTGCCAGTGCTGAAATGGAAACGCCATCTACAGCACCATACCAAGTCTCTCTGTCCTAACAATTCACTGGTCTTTGAGCCAACCTGGAAACATACCAGTCCCCAAGTTTTCCAGAATTAATGTCCAGAAATGATATTTCTTTGATAAAATCATTTGTGTAGAAGGAAACGAAAAGCCAAGTAGTGTATTTGAAAATGAGTGAGGTTGGGCAGAGACATCATTAGGGTGTCAGCTCTGACAGTGGCACTGGAGCAAGAACAGGTGGCTCAGTTTAACAGAGAGCAGACTAAATCAGAGTCTTGTGTTCACTTGCTGGTACAGGTTACGTACTGGTTTAAGCCAGTGGGAAGAGCTTGCTTGCTCATGAGTGATGCTAAGCATCTGGCTAACCACAGAGTAAAGATGAACTCTGGCTGTGATCATAGATAGGTGGTATGTGCTGAGTAACTGCTCTCAGACATGGAACAAATACTTTCTATGAATTTTCTCAATGGATCACCACTTTCTACCCCCACTCCTGGAGACAGGGTTTCGTGTTGGCACCTAGGCTCTCCTAGAACATACCAGGCACTCTTGGACTTGTGGCTAATTCCATGCTGCAGCCTAGCCGAGTACAGGGGCCATGAACATGAGTTGGCACACTTGGCTCTAAGTATCAGCATTGCACTGGTCTCTTTATTCTCTTTTGCCCTAGAGGAAACAGGCCTGCCCACATAGACTGTACGGTTTATAGGCAGGAATACCGCAAACAGTGCTGAGTTAGGTTTTTTTTGTCTATTCTCTTAGATCCCTGCATCATTCCCTTTTCTAAAATAAAATTCAAAGCTAATGACACTTTATGTATAAGCAGAAGGGTTTTGGATTAGAGAGAAGAGGCATAGATCAGTCTACATTTTAGGGGGCACATGGGAAGCAGATGGAAGAAAGAATGGTGGAAACTGAAAGCTCAGTTTGGAGAGAAAGAGCCATCATGTTGTTGATAAAATGGCAACAGTGTAACCATCCATGTGTATTGTCAATGATAAAACTGCAACAGTGTGACTGTCCATGTGTATTGTCAACGATAAAATGTTAACAGTGTGATATAAATGTAAAATGTTAACAGCTCCATGTATATTGAGCAGACCTTGATGCAGTAAGACAAGAACAACAAGGTACAGTAAAATGCTACGAGGCAAAATCTACTTCAAGGGGTAGTATGCACAGGCAAGGTTTGAGCTTTAGAGTTAAGTGAGAGACCATGTGCTTGTGTCAAGCAATTTCTTTCTAGTCATGTGGACTTTCTTTGAGTATTCCTAAGGATTTCAAAGTCTAAGAAAGGTATTATAGGAAAGAAATTGAAGAAAGAAATTTCAAAAAAATTGTTCAATTGAGGAAATTTCATAAGAAAAAATGTGACTTAGATATGTACTAGAGAGTCATTTGTCTATAAAAAGTGATTTGTCAACCCTTAAATCTGTAGGAAGAAAGCAGAGAGCAAAATGATAGGGTGAAAGACAAGTTGAAGAGTTCACAAAGAACAGAGGTTTTGTTAGAGAGAAAGAATGGAAATTGGAAAATATCCAACAAATTAAAATGAGAACACATGAACTATATATCAGAGAGAGAAATGACAGCTACCAGTGACAGAGGATGAGGTCACCAATGGAACTGAAGAGTGAAGACAGGGCTGCATGAAAAGAATATATATATGTATGTTATATTATATATAACAAAAATTCACCAAGAAATCTAGAATAAAAAAATGATATCAAATAGCTTTACCACACTTACAAGAATATGAGCCCATCTGAGCAGCACCAGGGGACATACTATAAACATCCTGACTTCACTGACTCTGCAGTTGCCTCCCAGAAACAGCTCGAGTCTCTCCTAAAGGCAAACAAGGCAGTTACAGCCTCTTCCATGAAAGGCTAGAGCCCCAACTTCCTACCAGCAAATGGTGCCTTGTGGGTGAAAGGCTGAAGGAAGAGCTTGGGGCTGTAGAGAACTGAAGCTGGGCCTGTGCTAGCAGGGTAAGATGAAGAAAAGGGAGAGAAGAAATGGAGGAGCAGAGAGACAGAGACAGATGGAGAGGGAAACAGAGAGAGAAGGAGAGAGAGAGAGAGGCAGACAGAGATGGACAGAGGCAGATAGAGAAGAAGACAGACAGACAGATGGAGGGAGAGTCAGACAGACACACAGAAAGCCTCATTGCGACAAATGTTTCTGAGCAGGTCTAGTGTATTTCCTGCTTCATCTGCGTACACCAGCACCAGTGTGATCCTGTTATGGAATCAGGCAGTTGACCAGTTCACAGTTCTGCTGCTGCACTGTTCTACCTGCCTCTAA
This sequence comes from Apodemus sylvaticus, assembly GCF_947179515.1. Classification (NCBI taxonomy): domain Eukaryota; kingdom Metazoa; phylum Chordata; class Mammalia; order Rodentia; family Muridae; genus Apodemus; species Apodemus sylvaticus. The sequence goes on along the minus strand of NC_067486.1, from coordinate 1,302,720 downwards.
CTTTGCAGAACACAGAGTGCATTGTTACCACCAACACAGGGGCCCATGCATGCAGGCGAAGTCACGTATCAATCACAGTGATTGACAGAGGAGTCTAACTACCTGCACGGCATCCTGGGACTCTGCCCCAGACACTATGTGCCCCTTGAGGTTTCTGGAACATTCCAAGCATTACACCTGCAATGGTTAATCTTGATTGTCAACCTGATTGTGTCTAGAATCAACTAAAACCACAGGCCTCTGGGCATGCTTGTAAGAGATTTTCTTGATCAGGTTATTTTAAGTGGGAAATCCCACACTAAACTGGGTCACCTCTTCTGGTGGCAGCTTAAACAAATGGAGATGGAAGAAGAGAGCTTTTGCTTTTTCACTGCTTGCTCTCATTCTCAGTGGTAAGTTCATCTACCCTGCTGCTGAGGCATCCCTTTGCTGGCATTAGAACCCAGTTCTTAAGGATTCCAACATAGACTGAAGACCAGATGAGACATCCGGTCCTCCTGTAGATGAAATTCTCAGCCTTTAGGTAGTAAGACAACCAGTATTGGGCTAACCAGATTGTACCCTGTAAGCTACTCTAATAAACCCCACAACTATGTGTATTATTATATATTGTTTTATTATATATACTATATATAACATATTGATATAATTCAAAGCAATGAATAAGACAGTGCCCCTAGCAGGATGTTAATGGTCAGTTCTCCATCTTTGCATATGTAAAGGGCTCATCTCTTGCCTGCCTTGGGTAAATTCCCAGCTCTTAATCCCCCTTGGTAATGCTAATTTAAATGCAGACTACTTCCTACTTCCCCACTCTCAGGCATACTCAGCCCTTTGTCTTTGGACATCCTGGGGCAGCTGGTGAGAGCATGGAATGCCCAGGGTCTGTTCTCTGGCTTTAGCAGCCCTCCTTCAGCTCCTGGGAAGCTCACTGGGGATCAAGCTAATCTCTGAGACAGTGACCTAAAGCAATTTCTCTCTATTATAAAAGGGAAGTGTGCAAAGACTTGTTTAGCTGTGGGTTATGGGAAGCACAGATTACCAAGCCACTGAGCCTAGGTTTTGAAGACTTTTAGATGAGATGTCTTTTATAAAAAAGGCAACACCAGAAGGTGGAATGCAATGTCCTAGGCTTTGTATCTTCAGAACCAAATTCAAGAATTTAAAATGGTTATTTTTCAGCCAAGGCTGCTTAATTTCTCCTGTAGCTACCCTAAGCTGCTGGCGTCCACTTCTGATTCGTCCATCCAGGGACCAGTTGCTGCAGCCTTCCTGCTCAGGGCTGGGGCTGATTTATCTGCACTTGCTCTATTACTTTTTAAAAACTGATATAATTTTATTTTATGTGCATGAGTGTTTATGAATATGTGTATCATCTTTGTGATATACACAGATATACATCTGATCAGGGCTTGGTGCCCTTGGATCAGAAGAGACATTGGATTACCTGGAAGTGGAGCCACATGTGCTGGGAACTGACCTGAGTCTTCTGGAAAAGAACCTAACTCTTCACCTTTGAACCATTCTTCCAGCCCTGTTCTCTGCCATTTTTCAGGGCACTGTATTTTTGTGTCTCTCCCCTCCCCATCTACTGGCTATCATGACTATTTGAAACATATTCTATTATTAACATAATTTGTAATGTATCATCTTTATTGCTTCACTAAAATAATAATACGAAACATTCTATTAGATTGAAAACCAGTAAGAATCAGGTATAAAATGCAGCATCATTTTGGGGCTCTAGGAAGCAGGGACTTCACACTAAGGAACTCTGCAAATGAATAAAAAGCTGGCAAACCGTCAATGTGTCTAAAAGCTATAAAAATTGTTTACTCTTTGAGTCTGCAATTCTACTTACAGAAAATAATCCCAGGGGAAAAATAAACACATCTACAACGATCGATGTAATGGAACACAGCATGACATTTTCTAAGAATAAAGAGCTGAAGAAAAGCAAAATACAGTGGAGTGCCAGAGATGCCCAGAACCTGGTAAGATAGCATGCTATGGTGGGGCAGCATAACTAAGTACAACATGGCTTGCTGATTCCTTTGTGGTGGGGGTGAGCTGGCATGGGTGGGGCAGGGGATGCTAGCATGGCTGAGTAGTGATGAAGTTCTGGAAAGATCTTTCAGGGAGCACACCCAGGTCAGAGACCCTCCATGAGAATATGGCAGTTGCACCTAGCCAGGGACTCTTCTCTTGAGCATTAGAGAGGGTTAGGGAAAATGGCAGGACTTTCCTAAGGGTTTGGGGTTGGGGCCTCTGGTAACTTATGTGAGTAAGCAGAGAGAGATTGTCATTTGTGATGACATAGATATGACCAGAGGACATCATGTCGATTGAACACAGAGGGATCAGGAGAGTGTCATATGACTTCATTTAGTTGTGCAATATAAAACAACTGACTTAGTCGAATAGGAATGTACAGTGGTGGGCATCAGAGGTTTTGAAGGAGGCTAGGGCAAGGCTGGACAATGGATTGCAGATGTGATTGGAAAGGAGAAGTACATTTGGCTTTCAGTTTCACTGCAGGGCGACTCCATAGCAACAAACTACCATGTATTTCAAAGCAACTAAAAGAAAGGACTTTTGAATGTTCTCATTACAAAGAAAGAATGGGCAGTATGCCAGTTCCTTTAATATAACTATGACAATACATGCAATATAAAGAGCACATATTATATGCCACATGTGTGACAATACCCATCACTCAAAAGCAAAATAGGAATCTAGTGCTAGGATCTCTACATAAGGAGAAGAGTAACCCTTATCTTTTAAAACATTTTTATTCTCTCTTTCTTTTCATTCTTCAAAACAGGGTTTTTCCATGTAGCTCTGACTGTCTTAGAACTCACTGTGTAGACCAGGCTAGCCTTGAAACTCATTCTGTAGACCAGGCTAGCCTTGAAACTCATTCTGTAAACCAGACTAGCCTTGAAACTCATTCTGTAGACCAGGCTAGCCTTGAAACTCATTCTGTAGATCGGGGTAGCTTTGAACTCAAAGACCTGCCATCCTCTGCCTTCCAAGTGCTAGGATTAAAGGGGTACACCACCATATCTGCCTGTAAACTTTATCTGAACACTGGCAGTAATTAACCATCTCTGCTGAGTTGTTAATATAAACTCTACATAGACATGTCAAAAAGATATATAAAACATCATTATTTGGTGCCATAAAAAGAGATTCATAACATATTGTTAACTGGAAAATCCTAATTACAAGCCTGAGGTGATCAAATGTTAAAAACCATACCTGCACATCTGCTACTGGGAACTGGCCAGACAGCCCAGACTAAAAGTAACAGCAACCTTTGCCTGTTTATTTAGTCATCTTGTTATTTGTGAGGTATTTCACACTTTAAAGACTTATTTTCATGGTTTATTTTTCCCTCCAATAATCTGAATTTCCATGTGAAATTTAAAGAAGCTATTATAATTTAATATGAGTATCAGTGATGGGAAAAGATAAAATGTGGGTACCATCCTAAACAAATATGGGGCTATACAGAGTGTGTTCACACAGATAGACAAAGGGACATCAAGTCTTGGAAAGTCCCCAAAGGGGGAGCAGAAATGTTAGTTAACAAGGAGTGAAATATTTTAAACAGTATTAGTAATCTGAATATGCAAATTTTAATTTTCACTCTCAAGAGCATGATAACACAACAAGGAAGATCTTATCTATTGAAGAGAGAAAGACACATACCCTTTGAGGGCAAAGTCCCCCCAGGTAAGACAGAGTCTTGCATGGAGTCATGCCGGCTCACTGTTAGGAAGCTACCTGTACAAAATAATTACTCATATGCTCAACGAACTGGATGAATAGTGTTCTGTTGCAGGGGTGTTCACAAGGGCAAAAGCCAGGAGACAGCGTTAGGGTGAAGCAGAGAATATGTCGAGTGGCAACATTAAAAATTATTTTAATGGTAAATGGCACAGAAAATGTTCACACTGTCAAATATGCTGTGGATAGGAGCTAAACTACATTTCTTCTGTTTTTTCATTTTATTATAATAACACAACATGGGGCTCTAGATATGGCTTCAAATAAGTCTCAGGGGAAGAGATTCGAAGCAGCAGTTTTTATCTTTCAAAAAGGTGATTCCCTCAGGTGGAGAAAGATCGACAACAGGGAAGGTTCATTTATTAATGTATTTATTTTTAAATTAGTTCTCTTACTCTCCCAGTCACTGTCTAAAGCCTCTTTGCTCTCCCAGCCAATCTACACCAGGAAGATGGTGACCGGTTCACCACTTGCTTTGCCTTCTCTTGTAGTTGCGTTCATAGGAAGACATTACTTTTATTGTAAAGAGAAAAACCTAGAATACAAATTGTAGTTAAGTGAGCAGGGAAACAAACAGACATATGGTGATTAACCATGATTGACACATCTTTACCGTTGGGAGAAGAGTGTGATTGGTCAACGGACTTGTTCATCTTCTTTAGTAGATGCCTAGCCCTTAGTGACTGGATGAATGAATTACTGGATGAATGGGAATAGTTTCCATATTTGGAACAGACCTTGGGGACCTTGCCTGGAGAAGATGGGATCATGAACAGAAATGATTTTTTTTCTGGTGTCTAAAATGGTATTACCACTGGCTTCCAAGTCATACATTGTAATTTAACAAACGCTCACTATGTAATCAACAAATAGGATGAGCTGTCACTCTCTTGAGGGGGAGGCACGGCATGTTAGTTGTGGAATCAGGGACCCTAGCCACCATCTCAGGACTACTATTAAAAGCAGCACCCTTGGGTGATCATATGTAGCATTCTACATTATCCAGATAAATCTAAAAAGAATCAATCATTTTAACTCTAGCCCCAGAAAAGCACAAAGTGATAGGCACTAAGGAATAATTCTCATCAGTGAACAATTCCTACACTGGTGCCTCCCTCCTTGTATTTGTGTTGGCAGGAGCCCAACACAACCATGGCTACAATGTAGACAGGAAGGTAGTATTTCTCCAGGAGTTGAAATCAGCCTTTCCATAGACAGGGGCACTTTCATGATTAGAATTATAAGTCTTGTGTGATCTACTGGGGTGTATATGAGATAGTTTAGGGTGAGGGAGGATAACATATCTACCTTCAAATATCTCCAAAAGGACAAATATTGTTGACAACACACTGTATGTTTAGCACACAACAGACAGTTCGAGCAACTTCATACCTTTTGAGAATTTCCACACAATTGTAGGCACAGGATAACCCTCTGCAGAGCAATTGAGAATCACTGCTTTGCCATAGATCCCGTCCTGGTCCCGGGGCTGTACCACGAACTTAGGGGGAACTGAAAGAGAAATGTTGTCATTCAGACAGGGCCACTGATTAAAGTTGTAATCTTATAAAACAATGATCTCTGTACACTTTCAAGTAAGAAGAATGTTTCACACAAATACAAAGATAATAGCCATGCTTGCCGTTCAGGTTCAAGGGGAGAAACAGCTTAGGTTCTAGAGGGTCTTCTACATATTGGTTTTAGTGGAATTTCTTTTTAGTAGGGAAATTGTCCTTTCATAGATATGTGGGCATGTGATACTCAATCTTGTCAGGAATTCACTCCATACAGAATAGAATCACAGCCAGTATGTAAAAGAGGAGATAAAATATGTCGTTCCTAAAATTGTACTTATGAAGGATGAGCATTTTCCTGATTAAGAACTGTTCAAAGTCTTCGTGAATTTCTTCTAGCAGAAGATAAAAGTGCTGGCAAGCACTCCCCAGATATAGCAAAGAGCATGGTATGGTGATGAACTTTGCCCCCACCCCAAATCTCACCAGGACACATTAGCCACTCTTCCTGATATGTCAGCACCTGGCAGGGGCCAAAGGAGAACTACAAAGGCTAGTTAATGGGAGGTTCCAAAATCACTCTAGAGTGTACCTAACACCCACAAGATTCAGAACCTGGTTGTGTAGTGAATTCTGTGACATGCCTCCCTCACAGAGGATCTCTGGATAGATCCATCCCAACCTATAGCACACTCAACCATTCACTTACAGCACATTGCTTTGTGCTAGATTACTAGTAGTGTTTGAGTGTTAATGAACAGGTCATTGGTCTTTAGAAATGGTGGCATCTGACAGTGTTCTAATCTCAAGCAGACTGGGGACGCCTATAGGGAAGACTTTCAGTGAGATAGTCATGTGTCACTAAGATTAAACATGCATCATACGGATGGTGCTCCCTTCCTTCCCACATCTGTGTAAAATTAATCCTGCTTATATTGATTCTATAATTTCTAATGTTAAGACTCATGTATGCACCTTGGTGCTGCAGATAGATGGGAATTCCAACTAGCACGTGTCACGGACTGAGGATGTGCCTAGGATCTCACTGAAATAAGCAGCTCAGACTCATGTTGAAATGATACAAGCCACAATGAAGAGCTGTTGGCCCAAGAAGTAAGTAAGAATAATGGGAAATCTATCAAGACTAGAGAAGCAGATAGAGATGGAACTCAGGCAGGTATTTCTGGAGAGAGTAACCTATTTTCCATTTTCTTGTCCAGCTTTCTGTAGAAAACATCAAACATGGAGAGGTGACAGTGCTGAGGAAGAACACAGCTCAGATGAATACCCCAGTCTCTGGTTCTGCTGATTTGTACATTCGACCTTTTATATACATTACAAAATGACTCAACTTCCCAATAAGCAAATTAGGGATAATCATGGTCCCATTTCTCAGGACTGCCATGGGGAGAAAATAAGGTAATATTCAGAACGTTCAGCACTTTGTTGAAAGAAAGAAAGGATTCAAAGGGTCGGTTCATTTAGTAAATTCAGATACCTAGCTTTGAAGCAAACAATCAGATCTGGAACATTTGTAAACTGCCCAATGATTTCACAGGTAAAATAATATTTTTCAGGTAAATAACATTGTGAAAACAATACATTTAATATGGTGTATATATTCTTGTAATAAATTAATAAAAATTGAGTGACTTAAAGCCAGGAGATTTTTCTAGGAAAATAGATTTTACAGGGCTAATTTTTCTTCCCTCCCTTCTTCTTACCATTCCTCCACCATCTTTCATTCCTCCCTCCTTCCTTTGTCTCTCATCCCCTCTTTCTTTCTTCTTCCCTTTGTAAAAAGATTAGTTTCTAAAAATTTTATATGTGTAGACATTTTGCTTGTATGCCATGTGTGCATTGACCAAGGGGGTCAGCAGAAGACATGGGATCCCTGTAATTGGTGTTACAGATGATTGTGAACTGTTGTGTGGGTGCTGGGAATTGAACCTGGGCCTTTTGGAAGAGCAAACAGTGTTCTTAGCTGCTCAGCCATCTCTCTAGCTTCTGTTGTTAGCTTTTCTGTCTTGCTATATAGCTCCAAACTTTTGACACTCCTACTTCTGTCTCCCAAATTGCAGGATGATAGGAGTTCCACCATATGTACCACCATGCCATCCCAAAATTTTTAATGAAGATGGTCAATAACCATCAGGGTAGATTCAAAATTTAAATATAACACTAGACTCACTGTCCATGGTGTGAGAGGTAAATCTGCAGCTAATTCTACCAAGAGGAAGAGCTGCTTCTTTACTGGATGAGACACCCAGCTGCACATCTTCAGTTATTGCTCATCCATGAACCTCTATTCGTGTTGGCTCTAAGCTAAAAAAATTTATACTCAAAAACTCATCAAAGATGTCTATATGGGATATTAACACATGGTAAGTATAATAAAGTTATGGATGGAAATGATCCCTTGATTGATAGAATAATTCTCCTAAGTTATTACTCAAGAATTTTTCAGATACTGGCAAGGATATTCTGTGGGTTCCCTAAGTAGGCTTTTCTCTCTTATAATAGAAACCCCTCTTCTATTCCCATATTTGCGCATGCTTTCATATAATCCCAAGACACAAATGAGGAAGCTTCTGAATTTTTATGGCAAAGAGAATATTTAATGGCCCAGTTTTATACACGATTGATGTGGGCTGGGAATTGAACCTGGGAGCACATAACTAAGCCATACCTTAACACTGCCTCCTGGGTTTGAGGTGGAGTCCCAGGCTTTGCTTTTCTTATGAGCTCCCAGGTGATCCTGATGCTGCATGCCCAGGAGTCATCATACATTACTAATCATTGTTCCCAATGGCTTCTTAGAAAGTGCCAGGTATGAAGGGGCTGTAGCTGACCACAATGGCAGCTTAGTATTAAAGCAACCTTTTCTCCTTTCTGCTTTCTTTGATCTTAATCTTTCCTCTTACTCTGAAATACAGGATTTACATCCCAACTAAATGATTTGCAAGTTCTGATTGCCCTCTGCTCTCAAGACAAATAAAGCTAGATAGGGTGAGGGTAATATTGTCTCTTATCTCAAATGGTCTCCATTTGTCATCTATGTCTGGTGTCATTTCTGTTACTAGCACCACATTTGAATTTCTTCTCCATCCAGGAATGTGAAGGATGCATGGAAAGCCATCCCATGCTCTCACGTGCCCTTGGCCATGTCCATGTTTCTATACTTCTTTGCAGCCTCTTATCAACCTGTCCCCCACCCCCCTGTTCCTGCAGGCATTTCTGAAACCATTCCGAAGCTCTTACTATTCACTTGTTCTCCGGATGGTCTTGCTTGAGTCTTCACACTCCACTCTGTGCCTTTGTTTGATGCATTCCTATTTGTCATTTGTTTGGCCTCAGCAGAAAGCTCATTTAACTGGGCACCTTGCCTGATGCTTCAGCGGAGTCTGAGACATACTCCCAATTGTCTCCAAATCCCACTCCCCAAGCTTTTGTTACAACTGCTTGGTATTGCTTGTCTAACTGCCTGTCTCCCATATCAGGTTCTGCGCCCTGTGGGACGAGAATTCAAGTGCAGGGCTTGGGTGTCATTTTGATCATATTCAGGACAGTCACTATGCTTAGGGGGACTGGGGACTCTTCCAGTAACCACATACTCCAGCCAAAACTTTTGGTATTTTCATGTGATGAATTTCACCATTTTGATGTTTGGATCCTGCATGAACCAAGTGCCAGCTTGTGCTCTGTAGTTAATGGCTAATGCCCCAGTTTGCAATGTGGATTTCTCTCTGACAGTGAACAGGAAGAGTCTTCAAGTCACTAGTTCCTTAGAATCCCTCAAGACATAGGGTAACCCCCACTATGCCAGTTGTGCAGATGAGAAAGCCAAGTCTCAGAGAAGTTGGCCATGTTTGCAGGCTCACACAGTTGGTGAATGTGCAGCAATGTGGGCATGGTCAGCCTTAAAAAAGTTCTAGCATCACATCCGCACCTTCTTATTCTTCCTGAACTGGCTTACATATCAAGGCAGATGGAGCTCACCCCTCTGTGAAGTCTGTGGTCATATCAAGAACACCAATCTCCCTGTTATCAAGGTATGTTTTGCTCTTGTAATTAATAGCCTGTCACTTTGAGACTCCCAAACCACCCTCTCAGTGACAGGCAATTTCAAGACCTCTGAACCACCCATTCTGTTTCGACATTTCCCAAGCTACATTTCAGACCAAGACTCTACAGCATGTAAGAGAGGCACTTCTCAATTCCAGTGAAAGATTAAAGTAAAAGGCACAGAGCAATTTGCTGTGTTTGATACATTCATGTGATGTAATTTCATCAATGTAATGTTCTTCACGAACCAAGTGCCAGCTCCTGTGCTGTAGCTAATGGCTAAGGCCCCAGTTTGCAATGTGAATTTCTCTCTGAATGGTGACAGTGAGCAGGATGAGTCTTAATTCTACTTAAAAGTTATATTTCTATTTATTCAGGACAAGCTGCAGCTAAAGCAGTTATTTAATGGTTTCTGACTCAACTTGGACATTTACATCGAAAGCTGAAAATATGAGCACGGTTTGCAGACCTGGGGAAATGGCTGTCGCTCACAGCAGGCATGATCCTGAGAGCACACCCTTCCTTAGTTACTTTGTATGAAGAACTGCATCAGGAAGATGCAATCTTCCAAACAAAGACCCACTGCAGTGGTGGGCTGGCTGCGCCCTTGGGGAGGTGTGTCTTCATGCCTTCTCGCATTCACTTGCACTTGCACACAACTGGTCACTAAGAGCAACAAAGAACCTTATGCAAATGACTCCCACCCTGAGTCTTTCCTGCAACCACCACTAGGTGTCTCTGCTTCTCATCCTGTAGGCCTCTATGCTCCCCAGCTCCATTCATTCTAGTGACTCAAGCTAGTAATTGATTCCTATGACCTTGAGACTTTTCTTAGGACCCAGAACCTTAAGTATGTGAAGCAAAGCCAATCCTGCAGCTGACCTTCCACACATACCTCAATTAGCACCTACTGCTCTCTCCCATCTCCCTCCCTTAGAGCCAAGAGGAATTCCAAACCTTAATGTCTTTCTTGCTGCTTTCTAACTCACTGTCTTTCTTGCTCTTATCACATTGCTGTTTACTAAAAGTTCAGGATTCCTTCCCTTATTCCCCTTAAGACTCCATGCATGGAACCTTCCTTCCTTCTTCAGTGGAAGGTCTGATGCTTGCCACATTGCTTGACTTGTCTCTATCTCTGTCCTACAGACACAGATGAGTTTCTGTCATTTCAGGGACTATTCCAGGGTCCTCTAAGTACACATGTTAAGTACATGGTTGCTTACAAGAGAAGAAGGGAGCAATGAAATAAAATTAGAAAACCTATAATCATTTGGAAACGAGTATAAAGTGTTAGATGTATAAGTATCTATGATTGTTTTAAGGATTTATAGCTAGGAATAGTTTATTTTCTCTCCAGAAAGGAGGACACAAAAACACTGAAAACATCACTGGGAAGATGGACTAGAAAGACTGCAGTGGAGAGACTTACAGAAAGAGAGAGTGTTTACAGAGCTGCATATCCCACATTTTTTGGTTCTTTCATTTTAGTGGTAGATGAGATAATGAGATGAAAAGCAGCCAGAAGGGACCCCGACGTCAGTTACTTTTAGGGTTGTTATATATTTTTCTCATTTTGTTTTTCATTTATGTGCATGTGCATTTTGACTGCATTCAAATTTACCAGATGGATGTATGCAGTGCCTACAGAGTCCAGAGGGGCATCCGAGCCTCTTGAGAAGGACTTACGAGCAGATAGATGGAAGCCTCTGACTGGGAAATGCACATGCCTTTTCTGCAAGATCAACCAGTGTTGTTAACTGCAGAACCATCTCCCCAGACCCAGCAGCCGCTTACAAACTAGTTGAGTTGGTTTTATGACAGGACAATTATTTATCATGAAACATGTATGATATAGATTCCCAAGCTGGTTAGTTCTATATTTTAGTTCAATTTTAATTAGAATATATTTTTGGTAAATTTTTTTCACTTAAAATATTTTTGAGATTGTAATATTATATCATTTTTTCCTTCCCTTTCCTCAGTCTAAACTCTTCAACCTATAAACATATATATGTGTGTATATATGTTTATATATGTTTATAGGTTGCCATATAAATATGTGTGTATATATATTTATATATGGCAACTATATATAGCAACTATATATCAAATATGTGTGTGTGTGTGTGTGTGTGTGTGTATCCTGATCAGCCTGTAAAATGTTATTTGTATGTATGCCTTCAGGATCTACCATTTGGTATCAGAGAACTAGTTAATGTGCTTTCTCGTGGGAGGATTATTATTTCACCTCAGCATTCCTGAAGTTCTTTGAGTATATCTGAGGCTTCATGATCTTTCTCCATCCACTTGGGATGTCTACTGCTGACCTTGTTCAGCTCATGCCTTGGCTGTCATGTTGGTGAGACTTTATGGGTGTAGCTTATGACATTACTATGTGGACAATGGAAGCTGGAATGTCTTAGGTTTGCATCCATGGCCCCCTCATCACAGGGCCTGTGGAACTCTCACTGCCTCTTTATTAGGCAAACGTGTTGTGGTTGGATTATAAAATGACACCCAGGTGCTATGTGCTTAGACATTGGAATCTCAGCTGTGGGTGCTGTTTTAGGATGTTGTGGGGCCTTTAGGGTAGGGGCCAAGGCTGGTAAAGGGGTGTTACTAGGAAATGGGTCTTGGGTATTATTCCCCTTGCTTTATAGCTCAGCCAAACCTTCACACAGCAACTAATATGATAATTAAAACCAACTACTGTTGAAGTTTCCTATTATATTCATATATAATACATATAAATACATACATATTAAAAGAGTTAAAATATTTATGTTTTCACATGACAACAGTGTCCCTACTATAGCTAATAAACAAAAATCACAGTACCAGGAATGGGTTACCTCTTTTGGAGTTGTTGGCCAATGAGGTTCTACAAACACACAAACATTAGAGGTTTGCTATTGATTGCCCTCCAGAAATTGACAATAAGACCTTATTACTGAAGGCACCAAATATTTGAATCATAGACTATGGAGATATCAGTCTTGTACAGACCTGGAAGTGTCACCTTTAGTGGCTAGCATTCCTTTTGCTAAAAGTGCTATAAATGCTACAGGAGGGGGAAAGCAACAGTCACCCTTACCAGCTGTGAATCCTGTGAGCTACAATAATGACCGGCAGACATACCAGCTGGTACAACGGTGGCTCAAACATTGTGGGAGTAACCAGTTATTTTATGATTGGATTTAACACTCACCTTGCAAGATGAAACCCATACATAGCATTATTATTGGGTCAACTGAGGACATGATATTGAACTGGTTCCTGATAACTTATCATTATATCCACAGATCTGTGCATCTATCAACTTCCATCAGAGAAGACCCATCTGATCACCTGTTGTACTGGCTGGTTTTGTGTGTTAACTTGACACAAGCTGGAGTTATCACAGAGAAAGGAGCCTCCCTTGAGGAAATACCTTCATGAGATCCAGCTGTAAGGCATTTTCTCAATTAGTGATCAAGGGTAGGAGGGCCCATTGTGGGTGGTGCCATCCCTGGGTTGGTAGTCTTGGGTTCTATAAGAAAGCAAGTTGAGCAAGCCAGGGGAAGCAAGCCAGTAAATAACATCCCTCCATGGCCTCTGCATTAGCTCCTGTCTCTTGACTTGCTTGAGTTCCAGTTCTGACTTACTTTGGTGATGAATAAAGCAATGTGGAAGTATAAGCTGAATAAATTCTTTCTTTCCCAACTTGCTTTTTGGTCATGATGTTTTGTATAGGAATAGAAACCCTGACTAAGACACTTGTGGTCTCTGTTATCTATTTGTAGTGTAGTGTGATTGAAATAGGGACCCTCAACTTGTCAAGGTTCAGAAAACAAGAAACAAAAGGCTTCTTAGCTCTGATTGCTACATCTATATAATAGCTCCTCCCATCAAGGATGAGGATAATTGTGGAAGAGGAAGTGCCAGAGGAAGTAGATGAAATTGAGGGAACAATGTTCTCTGTACACAACAGGGTAGGTATACTTACTAACTCATGTGACAGCACATTGTCCAGCACCAATTAGAATTGAACGATGTTAAAAAATAAGGCCAAAATTTGTGTAGGTAGGGAAGGGATGGGTAGATCTTAGCGGAGTTGGGAAGAGGGAGATAAGGCATTAAGAGGGAAATGAGAACATTGTACAAAGTTCTCAACAAACTAATTTAAAAAATGGTAAATCAGTGTATATCACCACTGTGGTTAGTCTCTGGGCAAGGAAGAAGGAGGAGAAAGACTTAGAAAATAACCACATGGTCAAAACCCAAGGCATCAACAGACTACATGTCAGAGTCAACCTGTAAACTTCATGAAGGGGTAAGGCTGGAAGCTAGGACTTCTTTACAGGTCTGTGACATTGTGACATTGTAATGTTTGGCAAAACTTGAGAATCAATTATCAGTGATTTTGGAGAAAAATTTAATACTTTCCCACAGAAACATAGACCTATTTCTGAGGATAACCATTTAATGGGTCTGGATTAGGACCAGAAACCACATTCATGTAACCTTTAATATCCTGTAGGGCTCCTTGGTGCAGTTCACTGAAATCCTGCCCCAGATCACCTGTTATCTCTGAATTTTCCCATCACAGAGCTTGTTTATGCAAACCAGTCTATCCTCAAAGCTCTGTCACCCACTTGGTGATACACCACATACTCAACAAAAGATCAGTTTTGAAGAACAAGTTCACAATTAATGAGATTATATTCTACTCTGTAACTTAAAAAATGAGGCCAGTTCTATTTCAGCTGACCTTGGTCTTGGCCAAAATAATGCTGGTTGCTGTTGTTACAATCCCAAGTAACAAATAAAAAAAATTCAGCATGCTTTTTTTTAATCTACTGTTTTTATTTCCTGACCTCGATCCTTCAGAATAGATTACATTGAAGACAGTCTAGGTCCTGTTGTGCCCTTTACAGACAATGGCAATTCCGCTTGGAGGAAGAACTGGGAAGCAGAGACAAAGGTGGGGTTTCTATTTTCATTTATCTTTTTAGGGGAAAAGGAGGGGTTTCCTAGTTCTCATAGTCATGTGTATCTTCTGTTCATTTTTAATAACGATCTAGTTCCTTGCTTATTTTCCCATTGCATTTGCTTTATTCATTTGCTAACCATGTGAAGTTGCCTTCTCCCCATGGCTTCCAGGTGCACAGTGCTCTCCATGCTTTGTGGGTGAATATGAAGAAATGCATTCATTTCTGTCATAAAGGGAGATGCACAGAGGGGACATGGGGCTCCAGACTGAGGAAGGACAGGGGCCCTCTGTTCAAGGAAGTCTGCTATCAATGGTCCTGAAGATAATAATGCACCTTCCTTTCATAGTTACTGCCTCAAGGCACATGAATATTACTCCCTTAGAGAATCAATAAATCCCACCGCATCTGTACTTGATGGGTTGGCTGGTAACTACTGCTATGTCACACTTGCAGTCTGAACCACTGTGACACTCTGGTGTCTTCAGAAAAGACTTGAGGCAAAACCAGCACACCTTTGGAGGACTGAGATCACTATTGGTGTTTTCTACATGCCAGACCATACTGTTTTAATCATCCAAAAATTCTATGGCAGTGATCCTAATTTAAACCATTGCAAAGGCTTCCCCAAACCATGATGTATTTAACACTAAATAGAAGTAAGGAGCAAAGAGTCTCACGTCTGTAAACTCACTGCTATGGTGCAACTCTGGGGAAAAGCTGTGGTGCAGGGCACCTATAAATGTTATTTAAGATTTTACTTTTAGTTATGTGGGGGATGGAGGGTGGGGAGAGTCTGTGAGCACAGGTGCCCTCAGAGGCCAGAGGCATCCATCTTCTGGAGCTGGAGTTACAGTTGTGGTTGTGAGCTACTGGACCAGTGATGATCACAGAACTCAGTCTTCTGCAAGCACAGTACACACTCCTAACTGCTGTGTCATCTCTCCAGCCCCATAAATGTTCAACAGCCATCAGTCCAAATGATAAAATACACAACTAACATCTTCATACAAAATATAATAAAATCAAGGCTAACAATTCTTTTCTCCTTAAAAACTTACATGTTCAGCAGAAGCCCTGTTTCACCAGACCCCAGTCTTCCCTTGCATATTTCTAAGCAAACATATCTAATATATTGGACATATTAGAGATTAGACAACCATAAGTTTGTTTCAGAGTTTAGAGAAACTCATTCTTAACTTCTATAGCTGTGATTCTTTTTAAGTGGGGGATTAGAGAATTTCCCTCACTGATTATTTTCTCAGAATTTCAAGCCATGCATTGTCATTGGACACTGGCATGTGGGATACATCTCTCCACTCACCTCTCACAATCAGCTGACTCTGGTGTTCCACAGCTGCTGCCTCGTTCCGCGCGATGCAAGTGTAATTCCCGTTGTGCATCAGGGAGAGGTTGGAGATCCTCAGGGAGCTGGTGAAGTCAATGTTGTCAATGGTTACCCCGAGGCTTGCTGGAATTGGCCGGCCATCCTTCTGCCAGGTGATGGTGATGGGTAAGTCTCCTGAGACCACCACACATGGGATGAAGACCCGCTGTCCAATGGAGAATCTTGGGAACTCAAAAGGTTGGATAAAAGGTGGGACTAGAAAGAAAAAGATGACAGAGCAAAGGCAATAATGAGTGGCAGGTGTTTTACATGTGCCTTTCATTCTTAAGCCATGCCCCCAAGAGGGTGAGTGATCCGTGAATACAGCCCAGGAGTATATGAACTATAGAAGGCTGGCAAGGGTACCTTGGCCACTCAAATTTCCTTAGCAAGCTGAATGCAAGGCACGGCTCATTTGTTATTCAATAGATATGACTTATCTAATTCATTCAATACGACTTTAAGCAGTGAAACTATTTTTGGCCGGCAACATTTAAGCTGTGCTGCAGTGCAAAAACCATGAGAGGGCATGTGCTTGGTATCTCCACTACCATTTTTACACATTGTGTACTATGGACACTCTTGTTCTCCTTTCAGCTGCTGCTGGCACTATTGGGTACACAGGATGGTGGGTTCGAGTGTCAGCACTCAGCAAGTCCACATGAGTAACTAGTAACAACTGTAAACTACAGCTTATCTTAGGCAGTTGAGGTGATCTATCCCCCTTAACTTTGCAAGTTCTGTAGATAGCATTTTAATTTATAAGTGGACCTGTCTTCGTCAGGGTTTCTATTCCTGCACAAATATCATGCCCAAGAAGCAAATTGCGGAGGAAAGAATTTATTCAGCTTACACTTCCACGTTGCTGTTCATCACCAAAGGAAGTCAGGACAGAAAGCAGGAACTGATGTAGAGGCCATGGAGCGATGTTACTTACTGGCTTGCTTCCCCTGGCTTTCTCAGGTTGCTTTCTTATAGAACCCAAGACTACCAGCCCAGGGATGGCACCACCCACAGTGGGCCCTCCCCTCTTTGATCACTAATTGAGAAAATGCCTTATGGTTGGATCTCATGGAGGCATTTCCTTACCTGAGCTGCTTTCTCTGTGATAATTCCAGCTTATGTCAAGTTGACACACAAAATGACAAGGTGCCTGAGTGGTTGGGCTGTGTTGCTAATAGAGCTGTCAGTCTGGCCAATCAGAGACTAAACAATCTAGAGGGTTCTTTCATAATGTAATCCCTCTATAAAATGCTCCTTGTCTTTTTGCCTCAAGACCATGATTCCTTGGGTTCTTTGTCAATGACCTTGGTAACTCTTTACATCATAGACTAGTCAAAGTTGAAACAAAGGAGCCAAGTTGGAACCCTAGGAGTGGGTAGGTTAGTAATGCACTGACCATGTGGGCATTATGGGTAATTATTCATGACCTCACCATAGATGGGGAAACTGAGCCTCTAATGTGTTGCTTTGCACTTTGACTTAGAATGAATTTGTCCTTTTAGGAGGGTTCAAGCCATTTCCATCTGGCTAAGGTTGGAACATATATTGCTAGCTATTACTGTATTTTTGGCATGGCCTTTTTTTTAAAAGAAAAAAAACCCCACGTTTTTAAATCCAAGAGTTTGGAAACAATGTATGATGCAAACTTGACTCCAAAGCTCAAAGCAACTTGTGGTAAAAAAGACATTATGCCATATGAACTGGTAGAAGGGGGGGGGGTCAAACACCAAGCTGATAAACACAGGGCCATTAATCCACTACAGAACCAGTTCTGTTATCAGCTTGAGGGAGTTGAAAGAGACACAGCCAAGAAGACTAAGCACAGAGCCATGTACTCAATCATTCATTCACTTAATGAAGTGTTCAGCACGTACCTGGCATGTGCTTGGCCTCCAATGTATGCACTGAGCCCAGCAATAACCACAGTGAATGGGCCTCTGCCAAGTGCAGTATTCATGAAGACATAGACAGCAGATAACAACTCAGCAGGGTTGTGGCTACTTGGGGACTTGACATTATTACTGTTGCTACTACATGCTCTCAGAAGCAGCTGCCAAAGAACTAAGGATGTCAAACACAGCCTAGAGCTAGAAGGACTAATCTTGAGGAGGCTTGAGTTTCATCTTAACCAGAGAAATTTAGAAACAATCACTGCACACAGCCAATGCCCAAAGCATCACAGCTCTCAATATGGGGTCACAACTTTGCATCTACAAAGAGCTGATCTGACTCTAACGTTAAGGGCAGAGACTCAGGAGGATGTGGAATGGGACAGGTGAGATGTGACAGGGCACACTGACAACCAGCTGGGAAAATAGTGATAGGCCAAGGACACTTGTATTCCTTGACATCTTGCTCCACTTTGGTATAAATGTTTACTACATGTGCAAACAGTGTTAACAGTGACCAGATTTTAATGCTTTCTGATATAAAGGATCAGTTATCCTTGGTTTTTTACACACAGAACCCTGGTGATTATACTTGCACAAATACTGCACCTTATTCCTGTCTTGATGATTGCTATCAGAATGGTAGATCAGTTATCCAAGGTAAGAACTTTAGAACTAGGCAGAATAGTTTCCCACCCAGCTGTGCCATTTAAGATCTGCATTTAACCAGTCTAGGGGCCTTGGTTCTATTACATATAAAATGACAACCAAAGCTGAAGTTCTCCCAATGATTTAATAACCATAGGTAGCATCTAAGTGAGTTTTTAAGCATTTGATTCGGATTATGTGTCTTTAAAAGGAGAAAAGCCAACAATAAAAACACAATGAATGAATTAAATTTCCCTATGGGTTTTCATAGAAAGGAAATACATACATACATACATATATACATACATATATACATATATACATGTATTATACATACATACCTATATATACATAATATATATGTACACATACACACACATAATTTCTATTTCCCATGTCAAACATGGAAAGTAAGGCACTAAGATTTGTGTGTGTGTGTGTGTGTGTGTGTGTGTACACTTATGAGAGCAACTGTGCACTTTGGCTGGAGAGCAAGGTAGGCTGTTCTTCCTCAGAAACATCTCATCTTTTTTGAGACAGCGGCCCCCTTTGGCCTAGAGTTCACCAAATATACCAGGCTGGCTGGCTAGTGCTCCCCAGGGACCTGCCTTTCTCCAACTCCCCAGTGTTGGGATTAGTAATGTGCATCCCCAAACCAGGTCTATTTCATGGATATACTGGGATTGAACTCATGCCCTTGTGCTTGCAAGCTAAGCATTTTACTAATACAGCTCCCCAGCATAAGGAAGGGATTTTTATATAACTAATGATGAAAGAAGTTTAGCATATAGGCTATCAATAATTGTAAAATAGAGCAATGATCCTTTCTACTAGGAGAGTTCTAAGACAGAAGAAAGACATGCGCATTTCCTGACAGTAGAAGCGGGGATTGCCAGGGTTTCCTAGCTGCCTGGCTGCCCCAGGCTTAGTAGTGGAGACCCTATCTCAAGGGAATAAGATGGAGAACAGTAGACCAAGATACCCAACATTGCCCTCTGGCCACCCCACCCCAATAGTGAATGTTTTCCAAAATCCACAATACTTGATTTTATCAATAAGTGAAATTACAAGGGACACCACTACAGTTTTGTAAGTAATGGCAGTGTGGCCTTGAAGCCACACTGCTGACGAGGTATGCATTCAACACACTAAAAATCAATACTACAACTGGAGAGATGACTTGGTGGTTAAGAGTATTGGTCGCTCTTGATGAGGTTCAGTCCCCAGCAACCACATATTGGCTCAAAATTGTCCAAAACTCCAGGTGAAGACATCATGGTCATGTTTGCTTCTAATATTGTGCTGGTCACCTGACACATTAGAATGGGCCTCCTCTTAAAACCAGATTAAGTGACTGGACTAATTAACTTTCTTCTGACCTACATGTTGACCGGGAACAGATGTGGTACTCATACAAACATGAAGGGACACACATCTACACAAAATAAAATAAAATATTAAAAAACCCCAGAATACCAATGCCAACCATTCAGAAGATAATCCTCTGCCACGAGCATCTTAACTTTAAACCACCATGGTGTTCTTGGTTACCATTACTTACAACTTGATCTAGCTAGATGCTGAGGTTTGAGGCATCCTGACAAAGACGTAGTGAAAAGTGGGGAGCCAAAGAGAGGTGAGAAGCCAGGAGTATACATGAGCACATAATGTGCCTGGCATTGGGGAGCACTGTTCGGGAGCACTGTTCGGGAGCACTGCAGGGGAGCATTGTACAGTAGCATACTGTTCCCATAGTCAGTTTTTCTATTACCAGTGTAAAAATCATACAATGTGGTTGAGACTGAATTAGAAGTCATGGTTAGTATATTTTTAAAAGGTAAGTACTCCTATTTATAATTTAACATATTTATAGAAAACTACATTTTAGACATTTTATGTCTAAAATAGTTAACCTATGAAGCCGTATGATTAAAGAAGCGATGAGTCAGGGGAATGTCCTTCCCCAGATGGCTTCGAGGTCCCGTTTGCTTCTGATATTCTGCTGATCACCTGCCACATTAGAAGGGGCCTCCTCTTTAAAGCAGATTAAATGACTGTACCAATGAACTACCTACATCACCGATGGGGCCTCTTGCTTCAGTCAGTCACATGTTGGATGAGGAAAAATTGCACATTTTCTCTGAGGCTTAAAGCAGAGGCATAAGGCTCAAGTGTTCCTTGTCATTGAACAGAATAACAATAACAACAACAGTAGCAGCAGCAGCAGCAGCAGCAGCAACAGGAATGTCACATCTCCTTTCACAACTTTTTAAAATGTTGAACCACACAGTCAGGATATTCTGACTATTCAACCAGTTCAGCATATCCTCTTAAATGAGGAAAAGCTCCCAAATACAGCTGACAGGAAAAGCTGGCAATATTACAGGAGTGGGGATTCTGAGCATGATATGTACTGGGTTTTGACATAACCTTTCTGCAAGAAGTATGTAAATAGCTGCTAAATGTCACCCATTACCACGCTTGTGTATTTAGGGCGGCAGGGGCCTTTCTCCATGGGCTGAGCCTTCTACTATTGCAAATGCCAGATTCGGCTCTTCTTCCTTCTAAACTCACACTAGGAACGTTAAATCAGGTTGACCCATTTCTACATTTTACCCTCAACAATTAAAACTATATTCCACTTAAAAAAGGAATCTGGTACATTAATGGAAGATTGCTTGTTGAGTGCAGGTCAACCTCAGGCAATTAGCAATATTATCTCTACTCAGAGTTTGAGTGTGGTATGTAGAGAGAGTGTACTCACCCTTGTGAACAAGTGTTAAGGCCAGATATTGGTATTGGGATGCCTTTGTGCAATGGCTTCTCTACATTGATTTTGAGACAGGGTCTCTCAGTAAACCAAGGATTTACCATTTTTGACTACAGTAACTGGCCACTGAGACCTAAGATCCACTTGTCTCCCTTAGCCCAAACATGGGGTTACAGGTACTGGTCCTAACACCCACCATTTTGTGGTTTTGAGATCTGAACTGAGTACATGAATTTGCCTTTTAAATCTTCCAGGATACAGAAATGAACATCTCTCTTCTCAGCACTCTTCCTATTTTCTTCCCCCACTTTCTATAATAAGTTGTTTCTTCTCCTTCTCCAAAATATTATCTTCATTCTTTGTGTATGCAGAAAATGTGTGTGGCATGTATGTGCATGTGTTTATTTCTGTGTGTACATGTGTTTGTATGTGTGTTCATGTATTTCTGTATGTGCATGTGTTTGTGTGTGTGCATGTATTTTTGTGTGTGCATGAGTTTGTGTGTGCATGTATTTCTCTGTGTGCACATATGTGGGGTGGTG
Source organism: Apodemus sylvaticus (assembly GCF_947179515.1). NCBI lineage: Eukaryota > Metazoa > Chordata > Mammalia > Rodentia > Muridae > Apodemus > Apodemus sylvaticus. Next base: position 1,281,140 of record NC_067486.1, on the reverse strand, counting down.
GAAGCACATATGTGTGAAGAAGTGTATTCTCCATCATTTTTTTTACTTTAGTTTGTTTGAGACAGAGTATATCATGAAACCCAGAGCTCACCAAGTCATCCAGACTAGCTGGTTAGCAAGAGCCAGGGGTCTTTCTGTCTCTGCTTCCTCAGTTCTGGGATTGCTGCTGTGCCAAGTCTGAGGGTCTGGACTCAGTTCTATTCTCTGCTATTTCCTTAGCACCCTACCCTGTCCCATCTCCTTTTGGGAGATCTGCATCTTCCAAAATCACCTCTACCTCCAAATTCTGTATAGCATAAGGAGGGAGTTGCTGTTAAACAGCCTATCAGAGTTCAGTCCCAATGGCATGCTGTCTGAAAGGCCATGATCTCATGAGACCTGGTCAGGAATTGCCCAGACATCTCACTGGCCATGCATAGTAGTTCCCACAAAAATGAACAGCATGAGGCTAGTGACCTGCTGGGCTTACAGCTAAGTAGCTCAGTCCCAGGTTGTTCACAGAAAGACTTGTCATGCTTTAAATCTCTCTACCTGTAGAATATGACTCATTATAACACGGCATATGGGATACAGCTGAGCCTTCTACTCACCCCAGGAACCTGTGGTTCTAAAAGTACTGGAGAACACATCCTGTGGATGCTCATGTCACTTTTTGGTTTGTATAGAATCACCCATGAAAAAAGGAAATAAATCAATTTTCTCTCTTTTTAATTCCCTACATTTTTGTGGAATAAGTATCTGACACATTTTAATTGCATCATGATTTTTCGAAGAAAATTCTTAGGGATGGTGGCAGACACAGATTTATACTCTGAGTTGTGAACCACCTGGATATCCTTAAGAATGACCTAAAATAGAGAATGAGGTTCATATGTCTGAGATGTCATAGTCGGGATATAAATAGGAACAGACACATAGGGCATTTGACTCTTGTTTCTTCCCAGCCACGAAGGAAATTGTGCCAACACATGGTCTTGCTCAAGTTGCTAGGTCATCCATGCCATCCCTAACTTTCTACAATGGGATTCATTCCTCTGACCTCTAGCCAGCAGCCAGAGTGGGGTCACAGTGAATTAGAGTTTGGGTGGGGTCTTCCTTGCAAGGGCACCAGGCCAGCATTTAGATGTGAAATGTAAACAAAAGGAAGAATGTTGCAGCCAGAAGAACTCAGACTGAAGCACACTGACAGAAGCTTGGCCCTGTGTTCGGCCTCTCACTCTGAGCTGCCCTTGGGCTTCACGATGAACTTATATTAAATGACACTCAGATGCTGACCTAGAAAAAGCAAGGACAGTGAGAGCCAGCAGGGCATCCTGAAGTTCTGCCTGCTGTGAGGATTGCTGAGGGGGGATGGGGAAAGGGGAGACACAGTTCCTGGAGCATGGTGTTTAAGTCCCTTGGGGTTGATTTGTAGGATTTCCTTAATATTCTGTCTTGCTACACTTCCAAAAAGTCCATGTAGAGTATATGATGTTAATAATCCCCACTTTCCTCAAAGGTGACTTAATTAAGTTTTATTTGGGGGTATATTTAAAGAAATTTGAGGGTGCATTTAAATGTTTCTCACCTGAGCAAATCTCTCTGAAAGCTAACTTCCCAGAGAATCAGCCTACAAGAGGTTGCACTATGTAAAAGTGAACATATATATTCATTAGTAACCATCCAGGTAAGTTTGTAATGCTGCTTGTGGACACCACATCTTTCCATCTTTGTTGCTTTTATTTATTTTGGACTATGACTGAAGAACAATTACCATGTGTGCAAGCTCTCTTTTAATTTGTCCCTTCTATACCTAAGCAAACAATATGTTGCTAGTTTTTCCCAGAACAGAAGAGGAAAAATGCTGTGAAGGGAAACACAATATTGAAGTGTTTGAGATTGTTTCTCATTACCTCAGAGGAAAAAATGGCCTGTACGTCTGTGTTTTGTCAGCTGTTCTTGGTTCAGTTAGAACTGAAATACCACCTTTCTCTGTAATATTTGAAATAAACATGATGGTGTGTTCTTACTCCCATGCCATGGGGGTCCAGTGGCTTCCCTTACCATTGTGAAGTTGCAGGTTTATGCAGGGAAATCAGAACAGTGGTGCCATCACAGAAGAGAGAGGCTTCCTCCCCACCCACAGTGCCTCTGCTCACTTCACTACATACACACACTTTCATGGTCTAAGAAGATGTCATTTTTAAGATGGTTTGAAATGCTGTGCATTTCAATGTAATCTGGTTTTATGGGAAAAAAAAGTTCTGTGTGATGGGTTGGAAAGGATTTTGTGTTTGTTTAGATGGGCTCTAGATGTGTGTTGGTCCTGGTATGTTTTTGTGCAAGCAAGTGTGAAGGGCAGACAACCTCAGATGCTATTCCTTGTTTGTGAGACATGTCTCTCATTGCTGTGGGGCTCCTCAGTTAGGCGAGCATGGATGGCCACGGAGCCTGAGGGATCTGTAATCCCTAGCTAGGATGGCAAGCCCCTGTGACCACACCCAGCTCATACTGATTGGGTTGTTGTTTTTGTTGTTCTTGTTTTCTTGGTTTTGAGGAATGAAGAATCAATCCTCATGCTTGAAAGGCAAGCTCTTTACTAATTTAGGCTTCTCCCAGCCTCTAGATTGACTTCTGATACACACACACCAGGTAAGCACACAGTGAAACCGTGAAAATAGAAGACATTCATAGTCGACCTTGGTGATGGAAGAGAAAACCAAATAAAAGTACAGGATTTACAGCCGCTCTGCCATCAACAACCAGAAGTCAGCTGAAAGCATTCCTGGATAGGATGTGGGGAAACCACTCAAACACATGGTGGGTGGCAACAGAAACTGAAACAGAAATTTTGGAGACTGGTCAAAACCAGTTAAACTCAGCGGCCTGTGAATTCTATTTCTGTCCATAAATTTCTACAGATACTATGCAAACTACATCTACAGGATGTCTATGCCAACATGTATGACAGAGAGCTAGGAGCTGATGACATGATTAACTTCTGTGTTCTAATTATATGTATTTTTCTGTGAATAAAGGCACAGAATTTTATTGAAAGTAAACATTTCCTATACTTAAACGTGTGTGTGTGTGTGTGTGTGTGTGTGTGTGTGTGAGAGAGAGAGAGAGAGAGAGAGAGAGAGAGCGCACATCTGTGATGGTTTGTATATGCTTGGCCCAGGGAGTATAGCCTTGTTGGAGTAGGTGTGTTACTATGGATAGTAGCTGCCTGGAAGTCAGTATTCTGCTAGCAGCCTTCAGATGGAGATGTAGAACTCTCAGCTCTTTCTGCACCATGCCTGTCTCTATGCTGCCATGCTCCCACCTTGATGATAATGAACTGACACTCTGAATGTGTAAGCCAGTCCCAGTTAAATGTTGTCCTTTATAAGTGTTGTCTTGCTCATCGTGTCTGTTCGCAGCAGTAACACCCTAAGATACCAATGTTACTGGGATTTTAAAAGACAAGTTAAGAGAAGACAAGAGAGGGCCTTTGTGTGGACAGATGGCAACAGTGTGGCCCCCATACAAAGTTGACAAAATCAAACAAAAATCCCACTAGGCAGCACTGTCAGGGACTCTATTCATGAGTCCCAAGCCATGGCTTCATAGCTGGCTATGCTTTCCAACAAAGAGGCCTGGTTTTCATGATGGAGGTAGCCTTTTCCTATTGCTTCAAGATATCAGTCAGTGAGTGCCCAGAGGGTTGTGCTTCATTGAATACCCCCACAAAGGAAAAGAGCTGCTGAGCTCTGCAAAGCATAACACAGTTGATCAACATGGTGCCTCAGGAATGAATCACAGGAACATGTAAGCTCCCTAATTCATATATGGATTTGGTTGATTTCCACGGACAGGGAGGAGAGCTGCCCATGGCTGCCCTGCACAGAAAAATTGGTTCTAGAAGAAGGGGAGGTTGTACCCAGCAGAAGGAAGCATTGTTCTACATGTGCACATCCATGTAGAATGAGAGAGAGGACTTGAAGTGCAAGGAGCCAAAAGGAAGGCCTGCAGGCAAAGCCTAGAAAAGCCAGAGTGCAGCATGCAGAAGAGAGGCTTCATATGAGGCTGAACTACATCAATACCAATTTCATTAGCATCCCAAACAGCCTATTATGATATCTTAGTGTATGTATATAAGCACATATTAGATGTAGTACTTAGATATATTGGCATATGAGTACATACACACATGCCTAATGGTATATATTACCACGTGTTTTATTAGCACATTAATATATCTTCATATTTACAACTAAAATAATAAAACTAATATCAGCCAATATGTGTATATAATCCACATAATTTCATTGAACATATACTTGGATAATTATTTATATTTTGTACTAATTCTATAGATATGCTATATAATTTTGAACAATTAAAATGTTTTATTTCAATTTAAAATACCATTATTAGGGGCTAGAGAGGTGGCTCAGTGGCTAAAAGTACTTATTGCTCTTGCAAAGGACTTGCATTCAGTTCCTATTACCTATGCCAGATCGTTCACAATTGCCAATAACCACAGCTCCAGGGGAATTTGAGGCATTAGCCTTAGCTGGCACTTAGCTGGTACTCAAATGCACATGTACAAACACACAGACACACACGCACACACACATACAGAAGTATACACACAGAAGTATACACACAAACATACAATTAAGAGTAAAATCAATCTTTAAAAATGAATAAATAATATATCCTCACCTAAACATGATGATCAGTACTATATGAATGTTTTCCAGAGTGTATGTGAACACATCAATATAGGCATATATATACACATGTATGTGTACATATTTGTAGAAATTAATTATGACTTTTATAAGGAAAACATAATTTTACTCATTTAATGTCTTCCTTTCTCATCACTATATCCTTAAAATGTTCTTAAAATTCTAATGTTCAGCAATCATACCAAGCACTGAAACACATTTCTCCTATATCAAAAATTTTCCACAAGATTGAAGACCAGTGTGTTTTGACACCATAGTAAACAGTATATGTTGTCTCCTTTGCCTCTGTTTAAGAGAATGTACTCAGAGACAATTTTAATGAAACATTCAATCATGTGTTCCCTTGAAAGACACCTGCTTTCTCTTCTAGAATAGAGGAGGAGAATCTCCAGGAAAGCAGCCTTTAGGAGGAAGCCATGCTAAGGGAGAGATATGAACGTCATTCTGAGTATGGCTCCAAAAACCTGCACTGAGCAAAACAGGTCTATGCCTGTGCTCTGAGCAGACCTCCACAGGAGCTGAGGAACTGCAACCATTCGCTCAAACACACTAGACAGAAACCTTTCTCTGTCGAGTTAGAGAACAGGATCTTGACAATCCTATCAGCCTGTTTTGTTTTTTTTAAGACAGGGTTTCTCTGTATAGCCCTGGCTGTCCTGGAATTCACTCTGTAGACCAGGCTGGCCTTGAAGTCAGAAATCCACCTGCCCCTACCTCCCAAGTGCTGGGATTAAAGGCATGCACCACCACTGCCTGCCCTATTTTGCTTTTAAAACAGTCTTGCTATGCAACCCAGGCTGACCTTGATATTTATATCTTAATGCTCCTATCTCCTAAGTATTGCAATGATAAGAATTCACTACCATACAAGCTCAGTACTGTTGGTGGTGGAAGTGAGGTGTGTGTGTGTGTGTGTGTGTGTGTGTGTGATGTCTATATGGTCTTTGTGCACATGTGTGTGCATGAAGAAGTCAGAATATGTCAAGTGTCTTACTCTATAATTTAATATCTTATTCCCTTGACGCAACATCTCTTGGAAAACATGGAGCTATGTGAGCAGGTAGCAAGTTCCAATGATCCTCCTGTTATACCCTACAATGCTAGGGCTACATTACTGGTATGCGCACCTATGACTAGATACTTACATGGGAGCCAGGGATTCAAACTCAGGTCCTCATGCTTGCACAACAAATGTTATTACGTGCTGACCCATTTACTAATGATGTCTAATTTAATTTCCTCTCTCTTGTCATCTCAGATTAGGCCCTAGCTTATTTTCACTCAGTTTCTGTCACTGTTGTTTCGAAAGAGGGTCTCACTTTATAAGCCAGGTTCACCTTTGACTCACACCCCAACTTCCTGCTTCAGCCTCCTTAGTGCCAGGATTTTAGGTTCTATGGTTTTAGAAAGCAACATTCTTGGCTTTTAGGGTAGCTCTTTCACAGGCCCTTTGGCTTCACTGCGTGCTGCTCCAATCCTGACTCCCTATTCAGCATGAGTGACTATGGAAAGACCCACCATGGGTTGTGCTGGAGTCGACAGTCTTGACTACACTCCTTTCCTTTCTTCTGATTCTCTGGTTATGTTTCAACTCCATGACAGAGTCACTGTGAGCATTAATTAAGATGGCACATAGGAAAGTGTTTTGTAAACTATGAAGCTTTATATCAATATAAATAGAAGGTGACATTTTTTTTAAAAAAAAATCTAGCAGGCAATTAACTTTCTTGGCACTGTTGGTCTATAGCAATTAGAACACCCAGTCAGGCAGCCCTCAAGTCCAGGAAGGCACTGACTCAGGGGAAGAAAATGATTTGAGATATGCTACATATAAAATTGCACAAGATAAAACTAGAGTCCTGATCTTTCCTTCTGCCCATGCATAAGAGGCTAGCACATCACCACTAAGTGTTGAACATATTTCAAAACTACTTAGCTTTAGCTATGATCAGTAATTGATAGTTTGTTTGAATCAGTTGTTGAGGGATTTTTTTTCCTCCCAAGCAACCAGACATATTCAACAAAATAAGCTCAAGGGTCACAACTATTATTTTGAAAAAATATTCTTTCCCCCTAATATCCTCTAAATATACATGCATACATACATGTATGTACACATACATGTACACAAACATACAACATGCATGTGCACAATTACATATACAGCTAGATATTCAATGTTTTGAATGAGTATCCTAGAAATAAGATAAAATGGCTTGCTTTTATCAGTTGCAGCAGTATTAGAGGAATTGAATGGGTCAAACCCTAGTTCCCAAGGAAATCAATGTGTGTCTGTGTGTGTGTTTGTGTATGTCTCTGTGTGTTTGTGTGTTTTTGTGTGTATGTATTTCACTGTGATTGTGTACCTTTGTACATTTGTATGCATTTATGTGTATGTCTGTCTGTATGTGTTTATATATATATGTGACTATGTATTTGTCTATATTTCTGTATGTGTGTGTGTATGTCTATGTGTGTATGTGTATATGTATATATTAATGTGTGTGCAGGCATGTATGTATGTATATATAAAGGACAGATGATAACCTTGGCTATCTTCTCTAAGGTGCTGTCCACAGTGTTTTACTTTATGATAGGGTCTCTTATTACTCTAGATCAGACAAGCAAACTAGGATAAATAGCCAGTGAGAACCAGGTTTCTCCCTATCTCTATCTCCCCTATTTGAAGACAGGAGCATGTGTTACATACCTGATTGTTTTTATTAGTGCTCTGAGAAATTGTACAATGTGTTTTGGTCTCATACACCTATCCCCCAACTCCTGCTGACCCACCACTAGTCCCTAAACACCCAATGTTGTCGTTTCTTTTTTAAAAATACCCATCAAGTCCAATTTATGTTGCCCATATATTTTTGGATGTGTGGTCTTCCATTGGAGCATGGTAAACTTACCAGAGACTACAATCTTAAAGCAAACTGATTCTCCCTCTCCCAGCAGCTATCAATTGCCAATAGCTCCCCAGCTAAGGATGGGACTTTATTCCCCACTCCCCGCCTCATGCTGGCATTTGATCTAGCCTGAGCTTGTCAGTTTAACAGTAGTGAACCACTGGAAAAGTCCACTGATGCAAGGGAGGCTTTGACATCACAGGATGCCTTATTTTTTTAAGTACGGGTTCTCATAGTCCAAACTTGAGTCCTTGTGCTTGCGAAGGAAGCCATTTCCCCAGACCAGGGCAGAAGCTTATGAAGCTGCATATGTATTCTTCTGAAGTGATTCAATGAAGCACTGGCCATGCATTCATATGGATGGTAACAAGTCTGACTTATACAAATCTGACAGCAAGGCTATCTTCTTTGAAGCAAACACTCATCCTTTTAATCAGTTCAGCTGACTCTTTAGCTTTCTTACACTTAAATCTCATAGGTAAAGGTAGTAAAGGTGGTTCATTTTAAAAATGTCTTCATAGACAACAATCTCACTTAATTTGTATATTACATTTCACAGTGTTTTAAATGCGAATTTACGTATGTAGAAGTTGATTTGGTAGGGAATTCCCAGATCCAGAGTAAAAGCTAAAATTGTTAATGATGTATAACTGTTACTTATATGAGCAACTAGAAGTCACCTCAAACAAACAAACAAAACAATCCAATGGTTACCTTCAATAACGAAGGCTACAAACATCTTGCTAAGGTATATACTTTTGAATGCAAAACCAACCAACCAACAAACAAATAAACAAAAAAACTAGAGAAAGCCCTTATTTATCCTATCATGTCCAGAAGTTGCTCTTTTAAGTCAAGTTCTACATAGGCATACACAAGGATGTCCTAACATTTTATTTGTCTACTATGTATATCCAAACCTTCCAACATGAAATACAACACTGTCATCCTTACATTTCAAACTTCAGAACTACACAATCAAGTACCAAAACATGGTTTTAAAAAACTCTCATAGTATTTTAAGTAGGTTTATGATTTTGCATGTAAGATACTATTCAGTGTTGTTGAAGCCAGAAATGGCAATATCTGCAGTGAAATATACAGGAGTAATTTACATCTCATATACATCTGTCCTAGTTAGCTTCAATTCAATTGCCCAGATCATATTTGCCTGTGGCTATGTACGGAGGGTATTATTTTGATCATTTGATTGGTGGTCTAGGACTGTATGAGAAAGCTAGCTAAGCAATAGTCTTTGAGTAGCATACTTTCAAGGCCTTCATGTCTTGAGTTTCTGCTTTGACTTCTCTAAATGCTGGACTGTGACTTGAAAGTGTAAGTCAAATGAAGCATTTCCTTCCCCTAAGCTGCTTTTGGTCAGTATTTTATCACAGCAACAGAAAGGGAACTAGACCACCACCAACAGAATCTACAAGTTTCCAGCTTGTTCTATAGTCCCAGCTTCCTGGTAAACACAAATTTTTCTAACTCAGTTGTTGGAGGAATATGCTACCCTCATGGGTCTCCTGGGTGACTTCATCTGCCTTCACCTGGAAGGTATTCATTCATCAGAGGCAGGCCAGGGATGGTAGTTGGCATGCTCATGTTGCTATCATGGGCCAAACATAGTTTGGTTTTGGCACAACATACATTTGAGGGGTGTTGTCCGACTGTCTGTAAGGCCATGATTGATTGTAGTGCTTTGCTCCACCCATCCCCCCTCCTCTTATTGTCCTGAAACATGACTTCCATTTGGCTTCTATTGTCTAGTCATGTTCTCTCTACACTCAGGGTTAGTTTCTTATGTGCAGGATCCTTTACCATGAAGTGAGGTTTACTTTCTAACACATTGCCCTTTTAAAGGGCTGTTCTTATTGGGAAGCTTTTAATGAATGACATAAACAAACATTCTGAAACATTCTATCTTTCCCTCTCAGGATCTTGCAATAGCTTGACACAACTGCTGCATTTGTTCACACCCACTGCATTTGTTCATGCCGTATAGATTTGTCCATACCTGCTGCATTTGTTCTCTATCTTGGGAACTCAAGCTTCTCCCCAGCTATTTAGGCTGGGTAGAAGGGCATGGTCTATTGAGGATTTTTTCCAGTGGACACTGAGGAAGCCTCATATCCTGGTATACCCTGCAAAATGCCCTCCCCAGAAGCCACCTATAGAGAATAGTCAGGAAAGAGCTATATTTGTTGTTGTTGTTGTTGAGCTTGAAAGTTCATAGATATCAAGTCTCTTGTCTTGAGGAGAGTCTGCTCTGAGTTCAGTGAGGTTCATGGAGGAGCTGGAATCATGACCCAGGATCTAGATGGGTTTCCCTTCATACTTGCCTTCCACCCTTGTTTCCACTCTTCCTTTCCTTAATTTAACACCTTCAGAGTCTCCAACTATAAACAACAAGTATAATGTTTTAATTTTGGGTCCTATAGTTTTCCTAAGAAGGTTAAGGTGAACACCCTGAAGTAGAGTACTTAAAAGGGTCAATTTAAATGTGAAGGTCATTGTCTGACCTTGACCTCAGATGGTTGGCAGACAGGTCTTCACATGAGTCTGACCAAGGGGCCAATTATTTTGTCAGCCTGCATGAGGGATGGCTTGTCTTTTCAAGACTACTTGGCTCAATCCTTTTCTGAAAGCATACATTTTGGTTACAAGACCTGTTATATTATTCGTTGGGGCCTAAGATACTTTGAGTTGGTTTATGACTATTAATAGGATCAATATTAGCAGGTCAATTTATGCTGGACCAGCAAACTTTAAGACTAAGAGTTATTTGTTCAACTGGCCTTTGTTTAAATTTGTGTATCTGAAATTTAGTATTAAGATATTTATATCTATTTATATATCTAAATGGTCATATTTCCATCAGGTGCTCTTGAAGAAAAAACAAATCTTAGTGGCAATCAAAGACCAATGAGAAGTTTAGACTTAAACTTCATAATCATCAATCATTATATCAATCAATTAGAACTTAGCCATAGGATGGGTAATTAGCAGCTAACTACATTTTAAGCATTTTCAAATGTAACTTACAGATTTCTGGGAATGCCCGGGCACATGTAAGGGTGTTCACAAGAAGAGAGCCTCCTCCATTAGCTTCCTGTGTCTCTGGCCTATTTGCACTATTGCTGTTAGTGTGGTGGATGAGACAATGGGACCTCAGTATCAACTATAGTTGTGACACTGAGATGCAACAGTGTCACCTAGGAGTCCTCACCATGTGCCCAAAGGGTTTTGTTTCTAGATCTAAGTTGGTTTTCTTTGATTGCTTGTTGGAAAAATGTCCAGAGACCCAAGCAGTGTGAGAAGACTTCCCAGGGAAAACACCAAGGCTGTGGGAGTTCAATCCCCTAGCTGCTTTGCTCATGAAATTCTGACTTTTTCTACCCAGAATGGCTCCCTAAAGTATAGCCACGCAGAGCTGTATGTCTGTTGGAAGAGAGAGGTAAAAAGTTGTCAACTCCTGGGATCACATTTGATGATGCCACAAATAACAAAAATCAAGTTCCAGTGTCAAGAGATCATGTGATACTAAATATGTGATGCTTCGATGTTGTATGATGAACTGTGTTCATATCCATAACAGCCTCACATCTCAGTGAGCAAGTCATCTGCAAATGCTCAACCAATCAAAAGATGGTGTGTGGATGAAGCACTCATCTAAAGGTGTGGTGCATCTTAAGACAGCAAAGTAAAAACATTCAGTGATGCAGTTTCCAAGTCTCCATGGCAACATGCCCTTAAAATACTACCATGGCTTAATTTTCTGCACAGTCATCACACACTCAGGTGTCAAGTGGCTGATGTATGTGTTTTGTTTGATTCTGTCTCTCCTGACAAGAAGAAGAGCTCAAAGGGAAGCTCACATTCTCAGTCACTAACACATCCAGTGCTCAGGGCTGGCACCCAAGAGGACACAGAGGCCTCAGAGGTGACAGAACAGCACCAGAAGAGGACCTTGCATTCATCAAGGTTTTATCAAAGATTTATAATCATTTCAGGAAAATTAAGGTATGGAACAATTCAAGAAAGATTAAAAATGCCTAGATACAAGTATCTAATAGACAACATGACTTATTTCATAATGAAGTAACATAGTACATGCATTTTTAGATGTTTCTTAGAATAAAAGTAGATCTGATATGTTTTGAAGTAAAGGAGATTGGGGAGATACATGTGAAACATACACAGCTTTGTGACCCAGACACTAAAAGACAATTCCTAGCACACTGGGAGAAGTCTTGACAACTCAGAGAGGCAGCTCAGCCTGGAGGGTATTTCACACCATCTGCGAGCTGTTTTAAAACACGTCAGAACCTTCTTTATGATGTACTGCATTTAAAATATATTACATTGAAACAAGACCTTCATTTTATTCTTGACTAAGGAAACTGATTTGAGAAGAAAAACATGGCTCCCCAAAGTATCTGCTGTGTGTCTTCGGTGGACCCAACAATTCATTGCTTGTTGTGGGCAAAGGACATTGAGGTTGTATTGCCAAAACCTCAGATTATCCTTGCAGTTGGAAGCCAGGATTGTAAATGTCATGAGGCAATGGCTGACTTACTCACAAAGACTAGAGAACTGTTAGCCATAGCTCTTTTGTCCACTCAAGATGAGAACCTGGACCTGAAGTCCTTGTCTACCATCAAAAAAATCTCTTCCTTGTGGGATCTAAAGAGCTTACTGATAGAGTCTTCAGAGGAAGAAAGATGTGTGTTCTAAAATGATCTGATAGAAAACCAAATAGCCAAGCCAACAGTGTACCTTCTGAATACTTCAACTATCCGAGGAAGTAGCATCAAGCTTGAATCCTGTGAGGACCCAGGAGTGTACAGACAACATTTATCACCTTCTCCATCCATCTAAGTGTTCATGACTACCCAACAAGACTGCCCAGATTCTGAGCTGGCCCCATCTTAAAAGCCAGGGCAGGTAAGGGGACGGAGTTACCTTTCACTGTTACATGGACACTCTGGCTGGTGGAGAGCTGTGGTTGTACCAGCACGTTACAAGTGTACTCTCCCTCATCAACTTCTTTCTGTACATCTGAGAGTTTCAGAGTCCCATTGTTCTCAAACGCCACCTGGCGGTGGTTGAAAGGAAGCAGGTTAGCGTTCTTGTACCACTTGATGGAGTAATAAGGATAGCCAATCACACGGCAGTGGATGTACGTGTCACGCCCCGCTATCGCAGTGATGTTTTTCATTGGTCTGATGCTTGCAGGTCCTGGAGAGACACAAGAAAACTCTTGAAAATAATTTAAGGGTATATCTCATGGAAAGAAATGGGCATACCTTTCCTTTGGTAAAAATAATTTTTTTTTAAAAGTAAGCACACCTTTTTTGTTTGTTTGTTTCAGTTTCTTGGCATTTGGCATTTTCTACTATGGATAAAAAGTTATGTTTTGTCTCTACTACTCTCAAATGAGCCAATGAATGTTAAAATCTCTTATCATCAGCTACGTCTATGAAAATACTTTGAATTACAAGATAAAAGCTTTGCTAAATAAAAAAGAAGTAACTAGTCTACTCTGCATAGCTATGCTCTTCTGGTGAAAAGTCTGACAGCAAACTGATTGACTCTGTCTGGCGGATGATGAAGATGGAGGTTATGCGACTGTGCCCTACAGACTTGAGTTAGGTAGCATGGACGTGAAGGCTTACCATGGATGTCGTGAGATAGGAGAAACGGAGAGAGGAAAGGGCATGCAGAGCATAAACCAGAAAAGGAGAGCTTCAGTGGATAGATGTAAGAGGATAGAAAGTAGACAAGCTGACTACAGAGACCAAAATGCCATTTTCAACACTTCTGATCAGCGCCATTCCTGAGTAGGAAGGAGAGGGCAGGGAGAGGGAGGAACAGCTCCTCCTTTGCGCATTGCAAGGCTCAGCCCAGAGCATGCAGCACCCATCCCGCTACAATGATTTGTGTGTGTTTGTTCGAGGAGCTGATTTGACAAGCACCTCTTACGTTTATTCGAGCCTGGTACAGGACGACTCCAGCTGAGTTGTTGGCAGTGCAGCGGTAGACACCCCCATCCCGGACCTGGGAGCTGGAGATATTCAGGTAGCTGACCACGTTCCCCTCGGACGTGATCATTTGGCTGATGCGGTGGCCGCTGCCCTTGAGGATGGGGTCATCATCCAGGGTCCAGGTGACCGTGGGCAAGGGTGTACCCTTCACATTGCACACGAGGGACACTGGCTCTGCTGGGCTCACCACTTTCTCGCTAAAGGCAGAAATGATTTTGGGAGTTCCGTCTGCAGGGAGACAAAACAGGAAAGAACATGGTATGTATACATGATAATCCTCCACCAAGTTCACTGTTTATGCTTAGGAGAGAGAGAGTACTGTCAGCACTGTCCCAAAAGCCTTGCCCTAGGAAAAGTTCCCAAGGGACACGAATGAATACAAGCAAAGTGACATCCCTTTCTTTATGGTCTTAGAGGAAGGAAGGATGATGTGACGGAGAGCTCATGACTGCAGTTTAAGACATGTATGCTCCTCTCCAAAGTCACAAACAAGGATTTTGCATACCCCAAAGCTGCTACATCTATTTTCCCCTCAGTATTTGTACAGATTGCTCACAAGGGACCATTTAGAACAAAAAAGACAGAGACCGAGAGAAATGCTCTTTTTCATACACATTTTACTTCTCTGCATCCGGGTTCCTGAATCTCTGCATCTGCATTCCTAAATCTCTGTATCTGGATTCCTGAATCCTCATTCCTCACAACAGCTCAAGATTTTACAGTTGGGAGAGGCCCTCAGACAAATTTGTATCTCAGGTGTGCTGGTTGGTAACAAGCCACAGTGCCCCTGGGATTTTTACTTTCAGTGATGAGAAAAGAACTTTGAAATGTTTAAAAAGAAATCCCCAGACCATCAGCATTACATCTATGTCTCTTTAACTACCAGGAACCTATAATATTTTTCATATTTTGACTGAGATAATCTTGAAGGACTTTTTTTGGAGCCATTTGCAAATACCACATTGGTCTCATGCTTCCTTGTGTCTAAGTACATGTTGTCCATTTTAGCCAGAAATAGCGCGGGGACATTTTTGGTTGGTTGGTGGACTGATGAGTTATGATTGCTTTGTTTTTTATTTTGTTATACTGTGGGTTGAACCTAGGGCTTCATGTTTGCTAGGCAAAATTATGGATTTTAGTATTTATTCATTATTTTTGTATCTTTTTTGAGGAGGCTCACTCAAATTTTTTACTCATTCTTTATTTAGACTGAATTTGAGTTTTGGATTTGTAGAACTTTTAGGTTTATTCATTCTATTTCATGTGTATGAGTATTTGCTTGCATGTATTTATGCATGCCACATGTGTATAGTATCCTTAGAGGCTAGAAGAACATGTCAGATTCCCCAGAACTGGAGTTATGGGCAGTGGTAAACCATCATACTATGTAGAATGCCAGTTAGTGTATGTATCTAAAATGATTTCTTCCAGGCTGTGGTTCTCCTTATGCTTTTGTCCTATCTCTAAATCAGGAACAATTCTGTATTTCTTTTAAGACATTTACGGCTCAGTATTATACATTCAAATCTGAAATTTATATCAAATTAATTCTTATATCTGCTCCAGATGTTGGTTGAGTTCCTTAAGATCTTTTGTATATAATTATTTAAGCGACAATTGGTAGCTATTGAAAATATTTCCTTTACCTATTGACTATCCTGTATGCTTGTGAAACTCAGCTGGCTCTGCATATGTGGCACATCCTGAGACCACGCCTACCGCGCTTCCTTGGGCAGTGTATTCACCTTGGTCCATGTAGCTTCACAGTGAGAAGTGAGGCTTCAAAACTAGTGGGGGGGGGGGAATCCTCCAGCTTCGTTCTCTTCCCAAGCTTGAGTAGTTTTCATTCCTTTTTATTTTATAAATGTTTCCTTTTCTTTTTCTTTTTTATTATTTATTTAATGTATATGAATACACTGTAGCTGTCTTCAGACATACCAGAAGACGGCAACAGATCCCATTACAGATGGTTTTGAGTCATCATGTGGTTGCTGGGAATTGAACTCAGAACCTCTGGAAGAGCAGTCAGTGCTCTTAACCACTGAGCCATCTCTCCAGCCTCTAGTTTTCATTTTTTTTAGCCTCTTGTAAACCAACTTCCCATTGTAAGATGTCAGCTTTTCTATGTCAACTTTAAACTCACTATATACATCATTTTTTAGATAAGGTCTCACTATGTAGCTATGGTGGTCCTCCTGTCTCAGCTTCCCAAGTATTGACGTTTCTTATGTGTTCATTCTTTTTTTTGGGGGGGGGGGTGTTGTCCTCATGTAAAATGTACGAGGCTTTTAGAAACATAGGGGTTTGGGGAAGATGTTGGCTATCTTGCTACGGATTTGGTGTAGATATACCGACAGGTTCTTACTGAGGATAGTTTCTGCATCCCACAGAAACGTCTTGTTGTATCATTGGGATATGTCTTACTTTTTTTTTTATTCAGTATATTCTTTTTTTTATTATTCGATATATTTTTATTTACATTTCAAATGATTTCCCCTTTTCTAGCCCCCCACTCCCCGAAAGTCCCGTAAGCCCCTTTCTCTCCCCTCGTCCTGCCACCCACCCCCTTCCCACTTCCCTGTTCTGGTTTTGCTGAATACTGTTTCACTGAGTCTTTCCAGAACCAGGGACCACTCCTCCTTTCTTCTTGTATCTCATTTGATGTGTGGATTATGTCTTGGGTATTCCAGTTTTCTAGGTTAATATCCACTTATTAGTGAGTGCATACCATGATTCACCTTTTGAGTCTGGGTTACCTCACTTAGTATGATGTTCTCCAGCTCCATCCATTTGCCTAAGAATTTCATGAATTCATTGTTTCTAATGGCTGAATAGTACTCCATTGTGTAGATATACCACAATTTTTGCATCCACTCTTCTGTTGAGGGATACCTGGGTTCTTTCCAGCATCTGGCAATTATAAATAGGGCTGCTATGAACATAGTAGAGCATGTATCCTTATTACATGGTGGGGAATCCTCTGGGTATATGCCCAGGAGTGGTATAGCAGGATCTTCTGGAAGTGAGGTGCCCAGTTTTCGGAGGAACCGCCAGACTGCTTTCCAGAGTGGTTGTACCAATTTGCAACCCCACCAGCAGTGGAGGAGTGTTCCTCTTTCTCCGCACCCTCTCCAACACCTGCTGTCTCCTGAATTTTTAATCTTAGCCATTCTGACTGGGGTAAGATGAAATCTTAGGGTTGTTTTGATTTGCATTTCCCTAATGACTAATGAAGTTGAGCATTTTTTAAGATGCTTCTCCGCCATCTGAAGTTCTTCAGGTGAGAATTCTTTGTTTAACTCTGTACCCCATTTTTTAATAGGGTTGTTTGGTTTTCTGGAGTCTAACTTCTTGAGTTCTTTATATATATTGGATATTAGCCCTCTATCTGATGTAGGATTGGTGAAGATCTTTTCCCAATTTGTTGGTTGCCGATTTGTCCTCTTGATGGTGTCCTTTGCCTTACAGAAACTTTGTAATTTTATGAGGTCTCATTTGTCAATTCTTGATCTTAGAGCATACGCTATTGGTGTTCTGTTCAGAAACTTTCTCCCTGTACCGATGTCCTCAAGGATCTTCCCCAGTTTCTTTTCTATTAGCTTCAGAGTGTCTGGCTTTATGTGGAGGTCCTTGATCCATTTGGATTTGAGCTTAGTACAAGGAGACAAGGATGGATCAATTCGCATTCTTCTGCATGCTGACCTCCAGTTGAACCAGCACCATTTGTTGAAAAGGCTATCTTTTTTCCAGTGGATGTTTTCAGCCTCTTTGTCGGGATCAAGTGGCCATAGGTGTGTGGGTTCATTTCTGGATCTTCAATCCTGTTCCATTGATCTGCCTGCCTGTCACTGTACCAATACCATGCAGTTTTTAACACTATTGCTCTGTAGTATTGCTTGAGGTCAGGGATACTGATTCCCCCAGAATTTCTTTTGTTGTTGAGAATAGTTTTAGCTATCCTGGGTTTTTTTTTGTTATTCCAGATGAATTTGATAATTGCTCTTTCTAACTCTGTGAAAAATTGAGTTGTGATTTTGATGGGTATTGCATTGAATCTGTATATTGCTTTTGGCAAAATGGCCATTTTAACTATATTTATTCTACCGATCCATGAGCATGGGAGGTTTTCCCATTTTTTGAGGTCTTCTTCCATTTACTTCTTCAGAGTCTTGAAGTTCTTGTCATACAGATCTTTCACATGTTTGGTAAGAGTCACCCCAAGATACTTTATACTGTTTGTGGCTATTGTGAAGGGGGTCATTTCCCTAATTTCTTTCTCAGCCTGTTTATCCTTTGAGTATAGGAAGGCCACTGATTTGCTTGAGTTGATTTTATAACCTGCCACTTTGCTGAAGTTGTTTATCAGCTATAGGAGTTCTCTAGTGGAGTTTTTTGGGTCACTTAGGTAGACTATCATGTCGTCTGCAAATAATGATAGTTTGACTTCTTCCTTTCCAATTTGTATACCTTTGACCTCCTTATGTTGTCGAATTGCCCGAGCTAGTATCTCAAGTACAATATTGAAAAGATAAGGAGAGAGGGGGCAGCCCTGTCTAGTCCCTGATTTTAGTGGGATTGCTTCAAGTTTCTCTCCATTTAGTTTGATGCTGGCTACCGGTTTGCTGTATATTGCTTTTACTATGTTTAGGTATGGGCCTTGAATTCCTGTTCTTTCCAAGACTTTAAGCATGAAAGGATGCTGAATTTTGTCAAATGCTTTTTTCAGCATCTAATGAAATGACCATGTGGTTTTGTTCTTTGAGTTTGTTTATGTAGTGGATTGTATTGATGGATTTCCGTATATTGAACCAACCCAGCATTCCTGGGATAAAGCCTACTTGATCATGGTGGATGATCGTTTTGATGTGTTCTTGGATTCGGTTGGCAAGAATTTTATTGAGTATTTTTGCATCGATGTTCATAAGGGAAATTGGTCTGAAGTTCTCTTTCTTTGTTGGATCTTTGTGTGGTTTTGGTATCAGCGTAATTGTGGCTTCGTAGAAGGAATTGGGTAGTGTTCCTTTTGTTTCTATTTTGTGGAATAGTTTGAAGAGTATTGGTGTTAACTCTTCTTTGAAGGTCTGATAGAATTCCGCACTGAAACCATGTGGTCCTGTGCTTTTTTTGGTTGGAAGACTTTCTATGACTCCTTCTATTTCTTTAGGCATTATGGGACTGTTTAGATGATCTATTTGGTCCTGATTTAATTTTGGTATTTGGTGTCTGTCAAGAAAATTGTCCATTTCCTCCAGATTCTCCAGTTGTGTTGAGTACAGGCTCTTGTAGTAGGATCTGATGATTTTTTGGATTTCCTCAGTTTCCATTGTTATATCTCCCTTTTCATTTCTAAGTTTGTTAATTTGGATACTTTCTCTGTGCTCATTGGTCAGTCTGGCTAAGGGTTTATCTATCTTGTTGATTTTCTCAAAGAACCAGCTCCTAGTTTTGTTGATTCTTTGTATGGTTCTCTTTGATTCTACTTGATTGATTTCGGCCCTGAGTTTGATGATTTCCTGCCTTCTATTCCTCCTTGGTGAAATAGCTTCTTTTTGTTCCAGGGCTTTCAGGTGTGTCATTAAGCTGGTAATGTATGCTCTCTCCATTTTCTTCTTGGAGGCACTCAGGGCTATGAGTTTTCCTCTTAGCACTGCTTTCATTGTGTCCCATAGATTTGGGTATGTTGTGTCTTCATTTTCATTGTGTTCTAAAAAGTCTTTAATTTCTTTCTTTATTTCTTCCATGGCCAAGGTATCATTGAGTAGAATATTGTTCAGTTTCCACATGTATGTGGGTTTTCTGTTGTTTTTGTTGCTATTGTAGACCACTTTTACTCCATAGTGATCTGATAGGAGGCATGGGATTAGTTCTATCTTCTTATATTTGTTGAGGTCTGTCTTGTGACCAATTATATGGTCGATTTTGGAGAAGGTACCATGAGGTGCTGAGAAAAAGGTTCTCTCTATATATATCTGTTAAATCTAATTGGTCTAAAGCTTCAATTAGTTTCATTGTGTCCCTGTTTAGTTTCTGTTTTCCTGATCGGTCCATTGAGGAAAGTGCAGTGTTGAAGTCACCCACAATTATTGTGTTAGGTGCAATGTGTGCTTTGAGCTTTAATAAAGTTTCTTTTACGAAAGAGGGTGCCCTTGCATTTGGAGCATAGATGTTCAGGATTGAGAGTTCTTCTTGTTGTATTTTTCCTTTGACCAGCAAGAAGTGTCCCTCAGAGTCTCTTTTGATGACTTTGGGTTGAAAGTCAATTTTATCTGATATTAAAATGGCTACTCCAGCTTGTTTCCTGAGACCATTTCCTTGTAAAATTGTCTTCCAGCCTTTTACTCTAAGGTAGTGTTTGTCTTTGACCCTGAGGTGTGTTTCCTGTAAGCAGCAAAATGTAGGGTCCTGTTTTCCAGTCAGTTAGTCTATGTCTTTTTATTGGGGCATTGAGTCCATTGATGTTAAGAGATATTAAGGAATAGTGATTGTTACTTCCTATCATTTTTGACGTTATTTTTTAAATTTGATTGGTTAACTTCTTTTGGGTTTGATGAAAGGTTACTATCTTGCTTTTTCCAGGGTGAAGTTTCCCTCCTTGTATTGGTGTTTTCCTCCTATTATCCTTTGTAGGGCTGGGTTTGTGGATAGATATTGGGTAAACTTGGTTTTGTCATGGAATATCTTAGTTTCTCCATCTACAGTGATTGAGAGTTTTGCTGGATATAATAGTTTTGGCTGGCATTTCTGTTCTCTTAGAGTCTGCATGAGATCTGCCCAGGATCTTCTCCCCTTCTTAGTCTCAGGTGAAAAGTCTGCTGTGATTCTGATAGGTCTTCCTTTATATGTTACTTGGCCTTTTTCTCTTACTGCCTTTAATATTCTTTCTTTGTTTAGTACATTTGGTGTTTTGATTATATTATGGGAAGTATTTCTGTTCTGGTCCAGTCTGTTTGGAGTTCTGTAGGCTTCTTGTATATTCATGGGCATCTCTCTCTTTAGGTTAGGGAAGTTTTCTTCCATAATTTTATTGAAGATATTTGCTGGCCCTTTAAGTTGTAAATCTTCACTCTCATCTATGCCTATAATCCTTAGGTTTGGTCTTCTCATTGTGTCCTGGATTTCCTGGATATTTTGGGTTACAAGCTTTTTGCATTTTTGCATTTTAACTGTTGAGTCCATGGTTTCTATGGTATCTTCAGCATCTGAGATTCTTTCTTCTATCTCTTGTATTCTGTTGTTGATATTTGCATCTATGTCCCCTGATTTCTTCCCAAGGCTTTCTATCTCCAAAGTTGTCTCCCTTTGAGTTTTCTTAGTTGTTTCTACTTCTGATTTTAGATCCTGGATGGTTTTGCTTAGCTCCTTCACTCGCTTGTTTGTGCTTTCCTGTAATTCTTTAAGAGATTTTTGTGTTTCGTCTTTCATGACCTCAGCCTGTTGACCAAAGTTCTCCTGTATTTCTTTAAGTGTTTTTTGTGTTTCCTCCTTATTGGCTTTTGTATTCTCCTGGATTTCTTTCAATGATTTTTGTGTTTCCCTTGCAAGGGCTTCTAACTTTTGATCCATTTTCTCCTGAATTTCTTTAAGTATGTCCTTCATGTGTTCCTATATCAGCATCATGACCAGTGATTTTAAATCCAAATCTTGTTTTACAGGTGTGATGGGGTAGCCAGGACATGCTGGTAAAGGAGAATTGGATTCAGATGTTGCCATATTGCCTTGATTTCTGTTAGTGACGTTCCTGTGTTTGCCTTTTGCCATCTAGTTCTCACTGGTGTTAGTTGGTCTTGTCAATGCTGGACTCAGCAGTGCAAGCTACCCCTTCCCAGGTGGCCTCTGGTGCATAGCTTACCTCCTGCACTGCCTGGAGACAGGGTGCTGTTGCCCAGGCTGTTCAGATCCGGAAGCAGACACCTGAAGGCTCCCGCTGGGGCCTGCTGGATTCACCGGAGTACACCGACTTCTCCCCCATGGCCGCCCGGAAGCCCCTCTTGCCTCTTGTAGGACCTGGTGATGTGGTGTTGCCGCCCAGGCTGATTTGGATCCGGAAGCAGGGAGATCTGAGGGCTCCTGCCAGAGGCCTCAGGACTGGAACCTAAGCTCCATGCCACAGGAGCAAGCTCAGTCTGTGAGCTCCCAGACTGCTTCTGGGTGCACACCAGGTCTCCCGCACTTCCTGGAGACCGAGTGCTATGGCCCAGGCAGGCTATTCAGATCCCAAAGCAGGCACCTAAAGGCTCCTGCTGGGGCCCGCTGGATTCACAGGAGCACACCGACTTCTCCCCCCCCCCCCCCCCCCCGTGTTCATTCTTTATAACCACATAGTCCCTTAAATCATTGAATGTACTTCAATAGAGTAAGATTCCTTGACTGCTGATCCTAAGATACAGGTCTCCTCTAAGTCTTTATTGTCTACTTTTGTTTTATTCTGTTGATCAATTGAATGTTGTTTTCTTTTGAATATTTCTAGTGTTTTAAGCTGTAGAATTAGATTCCATCTACATAGCAGTCATGTGTCAACCAAGTTTTCCAAAGTGATTTTTACCAAGACTTGGGGACTCTCTCCAGGTGTCTTTCCTTTGTGTACTAGTGCCCTACTCCCCAGTGTGTAAGCGCCCAGCCCCTCAGCTCTGTGGGCTCAGGTACTTTGCTTTTCTTCTAGTTTCAGGACCACCTGGCCTTGGAGGTGTCCTCAGATGTAAGTCTTTAGCTTCCTGTCCCTTCCTCCCAGTGCCCATCCACCATTCTGTTTGCTCTGGGGTTTTCTCAGTTCTTGACACTGAGTTTGTCCATCCTAAAACTCACTGATCTCCTGCGCTTGCAAGCCTGTCTGGCCGGTGCTGTTCTTTACTCCTAGAACCAGAACCTCTCATTCCTCATTTTAATGCTGTGTCTCCCAGTTATTCTGGTTTAACTGCAATCCTGCTTCTATGAGGTTCTAGCCTCCTGGCAAAGGCCACCACCAGATTTTTCCATCCATCCACAATCATGGATAGTCCACTGTAGGCTGAGATCATTATAATTTTATCTTAATCCAGTTCTTATAGCAGGAAGTATGGGAGCTGCCTGAGAGGGTGCTGCTGGTCAGAAGTAGCTATGAGTCAGGTAAAAGATACACATTCTCTTTTTTGACATTAGCACCATCACCTTTCAAAAGAAAGAAAAACGAAATGAATTTTCTTCTGAACAGAAACTGATGTGAGACTAAGTGTGGGGGGGCTGCTCTGCACCCCACACCCGTCTCTTTCTATTTGAGTAAGTGGCTTTGTGGAGATGAAGGTAGCAGCACTCAACCAGCGAGACCTGAGTGTCTTTGTAATCTACCCAGCTGTCATTCTGATAACAGAGCCCTTTTGACATCATTGTGGATGATCAATATTCTCTTTGGGTTTTCTTAGTTACTTGAGACTGTTGCCGAGGTAACGGGACAGGCAATCTTTCCTCTTTCTTTAGTGAGAAGCTAAAAATAATGACTCTGGGAGGACCAGAGTGCATCCTGACTACCAGAACCAGCGTCATGCAAATTGATTACTTCTGCTCTTAATTATTACGTGTGAAGTGGTGTCAGGCATTTAACACAAGGACTGCACCTTCAAGTTATTTCTACTCTGCATTAAGAACCTCACTGTCTGCAGAAATGCTTGCATCACCACTGCTAAGCTTGCGACTTCTTACAAAGTAGCTGGGGTTAAAGGTACCATCATGGAACTATTCTCTTAGCATGGGGCAGATTTAAACTTACATGTATTAATGGGTTTTACTTATTCTATCCTTGGGCTATAGAAAAATAATTGCACCACTTTACCCATTGATAATGGATGGATTTTAAATGATAGTTAATGATATAATTCCCACAAAGATAGACAAATACACAGAAAGGAGCCATTTCAATTATCTGGTGATAAATATACACCTTACTTAAATGTCACCTGTCACAGCCCCATTCCCTGGATGATGGATGAACTTGAAAATTTAAGTATTCAGTAACCAATTAAAAGGAAATATCTCATGTTGTTCTATCCCAAGGAAATTCTTCACATATTCCACACACCTAAATCTGGGGACATTTTGACCATGCTACAGACAATGGCACCAACCAGAAGTCATATTTTCATCCAAATAAACATTCTATTGAAATTGATGTTATTACTATCTCTAATTTTCTTCTCAGTTGTGATATAATTCTGTCCATGCCTCCCAGCTCAGAGAATATTTGCCCATATCATCTGGAGACATTTTGTGTATGTGTGTGTGTCTCTCTCTGTGTGTGTGTTGTATGCATGTGTGTGTGTGTGTGTGTGTGTGTGTGATCACAGCTTGGAGGGGTAACTGTTAGCATCAAGTGGGCTAAGGCTAAGGATGCCAGATTGTGAAAGACAGTCTGTGTTCTGGTTGAGCGAGACTTAACTTCCGGAGACCCAGTAGGTTAAGCTACAGGGGATGGACCACATTAACTCTGCTCCTACACACTTAGGCTCCTGATATGAGGCCCTCAACTCCACAATCCTGTGGCCATCAGTCACATAAGGCAGCACCCCAGGCCTCTAGTATTCTGGCTGGGCTCCACTCCACAGTTACCTGGCTCCAGCTACATAGCCCAGTCCTCTATAAAAGGGGATGCTTCTCGCCCCTCCTCTCTCTCTCTCTCTCTTATTCTCTCATCTTCTTAGTCTCCTGTCTCTCTATTTTGCTGCCCCCCTTCCCAATCCCTTCTTCACGTGGCCATGGCCAGCTTCTATTTCCCTAACTTCTCTCTCTCTCTACTTCTCTACAATAAATCTTTAAAACCATAGACTGTCTCCTAGCATTTCCAGTCACCAGACCAGACCAAGGACTCATGCGTGCACAAATTTGAAAGAGCGAGAACCGCCTTAGCATGCCTTCCTCCTGCTCCCTTTCTCCTTCAACTCCAGGGCTGACTGAGCTGTCCCTGGCCCCATTCTCAGCTCTTCCACAGTATCTAGAGGTGTCCTGTGATGCCAGAGAGCTAGAACTTGAGGCCTAGGTGCCCCAAGACTGCTCCCTTTCCACCCCTGCGGACTGGGGTCTCCTGGCTTCTCACAGCCAGACAGCACCAGTGGGGTGCGCACCAGTCTCCTGCATCTGCCCTGGCAGAGCTGGCGAGCTCTGGCAAGAAGAGTTTTTTCCCCTTGCCCCTTTCCCCACACCTAGTGCATCCTACTTATGCATCTTACAGTTTCCAAACAAGGAGTTGCTGCATCTACACATCTAGAGAATAATGAATTAGCAATTGAATCCAAGGCTCTAGGTTCAGAGTCTGATTCTTTGATCCTTTAAATATGAGTAGGAAGCATTCATACAACTTCAGGCCACACTTCTTAGGGAACACTGTTCCACCCTTTCTCATTAGAACACTGTCTCACCCTTGCCTGATCTAGGGAGGTTAGAGTCACTAGATGGAGAGACAGGAAGTGGCCTGTCCTCTCCCATGAGTGGGTCTGCATGACTCTCTCCCTGTCCCATGCTCCCCTAGATTCTGTTTGAGGTGAACCCTCCAATGTTGCCCACTGACCTTCAAGGACCACCTGAACATAGTCTTGAGCAGATAGCTTGTCCTTGCGTACAAAGCACTGATAGGCGCCCCCATCACTCTTGACCATGTGATCCATTATAAGGTTTGCGTGGTTGAGTCCTGTGATCCTCACGTTTTTTCCAGGGTTGAGGATTTCGCCATTTCGGTACCAGGAGAGTTCCTGGTCTTCGTTTCCTGTCACACTGCAGGACAAGGAGACTTGGCTGCCCACACTGCTTTTAACCTTTCTGGGACTGATGGTGGCTTTCAGTGGCTCTGGGGAGTCATATAAGAGAGAGATAAAAAAAAGTAAAATGTCACATGGTATTGACACTGTTTAAATAACATACTGGGCTTTTGCTGAGGCAAAGGTGTAACTGTCAGGATTCTTTATTAAGGTTCCACACCAGTGTTGTTTGGGGTCCCATAGCAGTGGTTTTGGGGATAGCATATCAGTATTATCTGGGGTATCACTTTACTTAGAAACATTTCCCTTGCTGGGCCTCTTTTTCTCTATATATCAAATAACATAATGTTGGTCACACTTCTTCCTCAGAGTACAAGTCATAGTTTTGATCTAGAGATACTAAGAAATTCAATATGCTAGTTAGTAACAGGAACGCGAGTTTAGAAAAAAAAAAATAAAACCTGTCGGTTTTGTCCCAGGGGAGCACTGATGGCCTAGACTTAGTCCATTACTATGTTTGGGCCAATAACACTGGTTACCAAGAAGAGGACTGCGTTCAGATGTGTGACCATAAAGAGAGTTTCGCTTTAATGTAACGCTTGTTCACTGGAGCCAGGATAGAACTCCAGTCTTTGAAATTCCTGTTTCCAGTTCCACAGACCTAACTCAAGGGAGGAAACTCTAGAGAGCATTTGTCATGTGTCAAGGTTTACAGTCACCGGTGAGACAAAGATGAGTATACAGTCTGTGCTATAATTAGCATGTGCCCCCCCCAACAACTATATATTCCCCATGCATTGCTTAAGTACATAGGTTTCTGTGGAGATTTTGTTGTCATTCCCATTGCCAGGAGAAGAAATAGTTACTCAAGGAGTTGATGTGTCTATTCACTGGATGTGGGAATAGAGCCAACAAGCTCCATCTACATTGTTCCCATGTCTCAGCTTCCTAGAGCACAAAGTCTCCCATTCTCAAAGTTTGTGGATTAATCAAGAATTAGAGAATGTTATGGCCAGGCAAAGTGCCATAACAGATAGGTAGCAAGGACTGGGAAGTCCTCATATATCAAGAATGGTTAGAACTGAGACCCGAGAGCAGAAAGAACAGTCCCAGAGTGGAGACGGCAGGGATTAGAGCATGGAGCATAGATATGCCAGTGTCAGATTTGGTTTGGATGCAGCAGACTCCTAGAAGTATAAAAGTGGGAGGCAGACCACAAAGGCAATTTGAAACTACTTTATGAAGGGGGCCTCAATATTTTGAAATAATTTTTAATGTGTATAGATACGTTGCCTGCATGTATGTCAGAGCACCACATGCGTGCCAGTGGAGGCCAGATGAGGACGCTGGATTCCTCAAAACTAGAGTTATAGATATGAGCTGCCATGTGTGCTGGGAATTGAACCCGGGTCCTCTAGAAGACTTTCTAGTGCTCATAACTGGTGAGCTATTATCCCAGTCCCATAGAGTAAAATTTGGTAAAACCAACTAAAGCATACCTGCAATCCCAGATGATCAGGAGGTTGTGGAAAGAGGACCACAAGTTCAAGGATAGCCTGAGCAGTTTAGTGAAACCCTGTCATAAAAGGTAAGATTTAACAGCAAGATTGAGAGCATATCTGGCTGAAAATAGCCCAGGTTCAAACCCCAATGCTACAAACAAACAAAAAAATTATTGAAGACTAAGTAGATGGCACAAAGTATCTTCAGGAGAATTGATGGGTCACATGATATTGAACACTGGGGTGGAGGAAGGTAGTCATCAAGAAGGTATTGTGAAAGGAGTCTCCACTCCTGATATTGGAGTCAGCCTCATAGAGGTGTAGAAGACAGCAGGGAAGGTCTGGTGTCCAGGGCTTGGCCTGGCTGGGACAAGGAAAGAACAGCTTAATGAGAACTCAAGACTTAAAACTTGCCTACAGGAGTTAGAGGGGAAGGTATTCCTAATAAGAAGCGATATTCAGGAAGCAGAGTTTGTGGTGACATCCTTTTGGCTTTGTACACCATAGGACTGAATGTAAGAAGGGCACTTTGTATAAAGCTCATATCTATACTTATCTATCACTTAAAAGAGGTCAGGCATGCCTATGGACCTGGAACCCCAATAGAACGCTTTACATCAAGAGATTTGGGTTGGAAGACGTGGCCTTCCACTGGCTGAATGAACCTTCCAAAGGAAGAAGGAATTGGTGAGAAGTCCTAAGGACTTCTCTGGGTATGGCAGAGGATAAAAGCAACACAGTAGGAACCTGCATCTTTCCCCAGATACCGTTTAAAATGCAGCTAATGGGAAATGTCTTTACAGAAAGAGGAAGCAAGGTAACACTGGGAGTCGATGCTGAAGACAGGCAGAGCCATGTCTTAGGATGATACTTTATGCTAGGAGGAAAGATGGGAAGTTTTAGACACTTGAGATTAGAGGGGGGTCTCCACCTGAAGAAGCAACATAAGCAAGGTCACTTGTATTCTAACACAAGAGGAATATCTAAAGAGTTGAAGGAGTTTAGACTCACCAGTATATATTAAAGCAAAAATGAGACATATGAACAGTTTGACTGAGATGCTCTGGACACTAGCCTAAGATAGAGTTACTTCAGTGTGGAACAAGGACTCAGGGAACTGTTACCAGAAGAGGGCTGGAGTCTATTGCCACAGTTCTGGTGGCCATCTGATATCAAATTGTTATCAACCTAGATATCAAATTGTACTAAACCTAGATGAGGTATAGTTCTTTAACCAGCTATGAAGGAATACTCTTCCATTGCTAGACAGTCTTATCCTGAGCTCAAGAAAAGCTTAGATGGTTCCAGACAATTCAAGTCTTTGATTTAAACTCCTTCACCTAAGGTACTATGAAGGCAGAGCTACCTATGGTTGACTCTGAAGCAGACATTCCACACATAGGTGATAGGTGGCAGAAACATAATAACACAGTGCCTCTATCTTAAGGGTGAGAACCTTGATGTTCATCCTGTTTAGCTCAATTTCTGAAGGTCAAAAATATATTTTAAAGGTAATTGTAGGTTTTGTCAAGGAAGGAACATTTCTCTGGCTTTGTTTTTGTCGCACCCTCCTAGCATGATGTTGGCCAAATTATTTTGTTTTAGTTTCTATATTAGTAAATTTGAAGATGTTTGACTAGGTCAGAGTGCATGCCACAGCTCTACCCTCCTACTCCCCAATAGGCCATCAGCATCCCCTGTACATCCCTCAAGTCTGTGGACAGAGTGGGAAGAATAGAAATCTTGGGAAAGATGAAAAGAAAATTCTCTACAAAACAGTCCAGGGTCAATAAATTAGCTCATTAACTAAAGCCACTTGTAGAGCTTTACCACCCAAGTTTGAGCTCTGGGATCTATAGGATGAAAATAGAGGACCAATTCTTGCAGGTTGTCTTCTGACATTCACAAACTAACTATGACATATAAGTACTTCCTCAGCACACACAAAATGAATAAATGTAAAAAATTTAATGAATAAAGGAAGAAAGGAAGGAAGGAAGTAATAAACTGGCTCAAGCTTTGTGTCTGCATAATTTAAACCTAAGTTTCTACTAATAGGGGTCCCCTTGAGAAATTTAAAGTAACTTCTAGAAGAGACTAAAATCAAGCAATTTTCTGGCTTCTATCACTGAGCTACCAATACCATCCTTTCCATTGTCTATTTTCAGAGTTTGGCCATTAGGAATGAAGGCTGGGTGGTACTATCTTGGAAAGGCATTACTACTGTGGTCTTGTGAAAACCTCAAGGCAAACCCAGGCTGTGTAACCATATGGGTAATTTCCCAGCAGAGAACCATGAATGTAGGTCAGATGCTGTGAGGTCAGAAAAATGTTGTGGGAAGTGATGGAAATTAGCTTCTTCAGGATACCATCCATGTGGTCAATGCCACTTTTTCCAGTTACCATCCAACTTACGTTTCACGTACAGGCGGCCTATCACCTTGGCAGTGCCGTATCGGTTGGATACTTCACACACGTAGCTGCCTGAGTCTGAGGGGCGGCTATTCTCAATGAGCAGCCCAGTCACTGTCTTTTGGAACCTTCCAGAAAGTTCCAGGGGCATGTTGTCCTTCAGCCAGCGGTAGTCTGGCTCGGGGTGCCCAAGTGCTTTGCAAGGCAGCTCAACACGCTGCCCTGCCATGGCTTTGCGGTGGTCAAACCCGTCCAGGATGGATGGAGCTGAGTTTGCTGGGTCTGCAGAAGAAAAATCAAAATTGTCAAAGGCCAAGAATGGGGAATGTGAGTGGACACCGAGAGCCATGTGTGGCTTTTACACATTAATCATGAACCTATTATCTGCTGCTGCCATGGATCTTTAGAACAAGATAGACAACTCTATCCTGCTCATAACTTATAAAAGGCTGAACCCTGGTCAGGGCTCTGGCTGGTGATTCTTGCTTTGTGGACATATCTGGAGTCAGTATATTTGACAGTCATCTGCTCAACCAAGATCACCACCTTTTGTTGAGTGGAGGGGACACCACATATCTCTTCTCAACAATGACAGAGAGAGCTAGCTGTTAAATTAGCAAAGTCCAGTTCACAAGATAAAGGGGTTTAAGTATGATATTGCTTTATTTGTTTTAAGTGTTCTATATTTATTTACTTTTGGTTAGAAGATATTAATTGTATATACTTTGGGGGTTTAATATTTCAATACACATATGCAGTTTGTAATGATTAAATCCAAGCCCTTTCCCACACCTTTTCAATCATGTACTGATCAGTAGTCTATGCTCAGGTTGATTTTGTTAAGGATCACATATGGATGGGATCATGAGGGTCTTGCCTTTCTCTGCCTGGCTTGTTTTACTTAACATCCAAGTCCGCATTTCTGCCCATGGGACCTGCAAATAATGGGATTGTATTTCTCTTCATGGCTCAAGAACACTGTACTGGGTATGCCACATTGTCCTTGTTTTATTTATTTTCTTTTTATCTGTTAATGGCCTAAATTGATTTCACATATAAGCTAGTACAGATAGCTCTCGAATCAACATAGTCATGCAAGACTGTGACACAGCAGTTTCATTTCCTTTGGTTCTATATACACAACATGGGGGAGCTGGATCACACAGCAGATCTGATCTTAGCTTTGCAAAGACTTCCCATGTTGCTCTCTGTAGTGGTTCTTCTCATTTACATTCTCACAGTAGAAGAGTTTTGTTCTCCATACTCTCTAGCTGGAAAGAAATACTTGCCAACTATCTCTCTAAAAAAGGAACAATGACCAGCATATACAAGGAACCCAGGAAAACAAACCAAAACCAAAACAACTTAAAATGTTTTAAAAATACAACTAATAATCAATTAAAAAGTGATCCGATGTTTGTCTAAAGAAGAAATAACTAGGGACAACAGGTATACATCATTAGCCAACAGGGAAACATAAATCAAAACTGCAGTTAAATTCTCTCTCACTTAGACTGGTAAAAGAAAATTATTCCCTCTCCTAACACCAAGGCCCAGCCTGGGCTCACAGTTCCAGGAAGTCAGGTATTTGTATAGTTCCCAGAGGTAGCAAAATAAAAGCAGCTGATCTCAACTCTAAACCCCCAGCAATTACAAAAATAGACAATAGACCTAGCCTTTCCCCTACAGTCTCAAAAACATTTCATCTTAAGAAATAGCTTGCTTACTCCATTCTTCCCTTAAGGAAACTTTGCTACCTTTCTCATTCCTATCTACAAATACCACTCAAATCATGTACTATGCATTCTCTCCCACAGTGGCCATGCTGTGTTCATGGAACCTCCCTTCAGTTTGCTCTGCTGTTCAGGTTGATTTCAATTTTCATTTTTATATCCACTTCTAAACTTAATTCTTACAATTAGTATCAAGAAAATAATATCAAAATAGTTTGCCACCGAGGTCTAGGACAAGCAACCACAAAATCTGGGCCTAGGGTCAGAAAGGTGAACAGGGAAGAAGAGGGAGCTCTCCTCTGTATGTGCAGCTGTTACCTTAGAATTGAAACAGTTCCTTCTTTGGGGAGGAGGGAGGCTTCTAAGATTGGGAAGCTCATGAAACTTACAGGACTCAAGAAGCTCATGAAACTTACAGGATTCAGGAAGCTCATGAAACTTGTAGGACTCAGGAAGCTCAGAAGTCCCAGACAGATTAAAAGCAGAAAATGAACTGACCATGACCAGTAGAAGAGAGCACTGGGAGTACATATTTTTGTTTGCTGAAAGTGCACTATGTAGCCAACAGGTCTTTCCTGTTCCAGATTCTATTATATATTTCAAAAATCCCCAAAGTCTCACAGTCCTGAGTCAACCTGGCCCCTGGCTTTGTAATGGGACAAGGACAAAACAGCAAACAGCCAAGGTGATTAAATTATCTCATCACTTAGAACAGCTAGAAGTCAAACTGCTTCCAACTCAGGTCACAGTTGTTTATCCCATAATATAAAAGTGGCTGCTGTGGGAAATGAAACGCCAGAAATTCACCCATGGGAAACTCAGCCATGAAGAGAAAGTTCAATGGCAACTCCAGATGATGTCAATGTCCCCAGTAGGCTTCTGCTGCATGCTGTAAGCATCCAATTTGGTAATGTTGCCTCTGTCATTTACTCTTTCACCTGGGAGCCTTGTTAGAGCAGACACTTTGTTATGCCCAGGGCTCTCGCAATTCAGAGCCAGAACTGACTGACCCCAGGGTGTTTCTCTACTGCATTTCTACTAGATGACTATATACCCCTGATTTAATATTTATTTCCTCTGTACTCTCTATTGGGATACCCTAGTCATGCTTGCTGGATGTTGAGCTTCTGACTTGATGTTGCATTCCTGTATTCTGCTTCTTTCTACTTACCTCTTCTTATTGTTTATTCTATTACTTTTGGTTGATACATGTTTAACCAACTGACCATTCAAAACACAAACCACTGTTATAGGCCATTTTAGACTGTACAGATCACAGAGGCAAGGCTCATCCTGGCTTAGGTTTCAAGGGGACTTCAGTCTTGGGGGACACAGCTATGGACCATGTTTAAAGTAGCCTCTGAGTGCCTAGGTGGCTGATCTGAAAAGACTACTTCTCTAGACAGCCTTGGTCTAGCAGGGCACTGATGACTGGAAAGAGTCTGAGCTGGTGTTCCCCTTAACTGAAAACCAAACAAGTATGTGGGACAAGGCCATGAAACTTGCCTTTCAAAACTAGCAATCATTTCAGTCAAAAGAATGTACAGCCTTCCAAACTGTAAAATGACTTGGAATTTCTGTGTTTATATTGCTACACAGATGTTGGCTTAAAAGACACTTATGATCTATGAATATGTTGATGCAAAAGCTGAAGGTTTCTTCTTGGTCCCCAAATTCTTCAGTTTGGGACAGGACGTCAAGAACCAACAGAGGGGAAGCACAGGAGGGATGTGATCCTGAGACCATGCTCTCACCTGACACGAACAGTCTCGCGCTGTTGCTTTGTCTCGTCTCCCCTGTGTATCTGTGCCGCGTGATGCAGCGGTAGTTGTACAGCCCATCTTCGTTCTGTACATCTTTAATATACAAGGCTCCCGTGGATGTGATGAGAAATCTAGATCCTAGAACAGATCAAAGTAATGGCTTTGTGAGAACAGGCTAGAAATCGGCCCCTAATTTAATGTTAAACCTGTAAATTAGTTGTCTTCTCAAATCCCAGTAGAAAGGCTTATGCAGTCAACATCATTAGCACAGAGGCTACCACCCTGTCAAGATACAGAGAATGAAACACATTCCTTACCCCTCTCCCAAGGCTCAGGTATCTTGCAGAAGAGCAGGCAGATAAATATCTTGTGAGAGCCAGAGGCAATGTATAGCCACAAGGAAGCACCATCCCTGGATCTAGCAAGGCAGTTGTAGGGGTGTTGTGACCAAATCCCAGTATAGAGAGGAGGCGTGAGCACAGGTTTCACTCCCAACTGTGGTGCTATTGATTGGTAGCTTCTTTTTTTATTGATATATTTTTATTTACATTTCAAATGATTTCCCCTTTTCTGGGTCCCCACTCCCTGCAAGTCCCATAAGCCCTCTTCTCTAGAGGGAAAACCCATTTCCTCTAAGAGGACAGCCCTTTGTAAGTTAACAACTTTCTAGGGCAGTGGTTCTCAACTTGTGAATGGAGACCCCTTTGTGGGTCATAAATCAGATATCCTGAGAATCAGATATTTACATTATGATTCATAGTAGTAGCCAAATTACAGTTATGAAGTTGCAACCAAATAAATTTATGGCTGATGGTCACCCCAACTTAAGGAATTATGCTAAAGGGTCACAGCCTTAGGAACTTTGAGAACCATTAACCATACATCCAAAAAAATATGGGCAGTACATACACCTTGGATTTAATGGGTAAAAAAATTAGAGACCGCGAGTTTGGTGGTCAGAGAAGGGGTTGGATCTGGGAAGATTTGGAGGTAGAGTGACTTGGGGGGTCTCAAAATACTTGTTTGATATTCTCAAAGAACTATTAGAAAAAAATTAAAAGTAAAATAGAAACAACTTGACCACATCAACAAAACCCTCTGAGAAGAATTATTTTATCTATTTAGGGAATCCTCTCACAATGGGTATAAGCTGTTATGTATCAGCTTTTCTATTAGTGTAACCTGGAATATTTTCTTTTATTAATTATATAATAAACATGTCATCTTATAAATTCACACTCATATCAGATATTTATTTCTTTTACAGTAATAAAATTGATATGTAATTGCTATATACCTAATTTAGCAGATTTTCTGGGACTATACACCTTCTTTTAGGATACAGTAAGTTAAGGAAAAATAAATTTCCTGTTGTAAATTCTTCACAAAGGAGCATGCACTTTTGCATCAATTTGAAATATGTCAACAAAACATAAAAATGTTAAATAACAAACAACAAAGCCTTAACATATACCATATACTTCCCAGTGAAGTCTTACTCCCTCGCAGAACATAGGCAACTTTATCATTCTTTCTAGGTCAATGTTCAACTCTTTGTGTATTCTATGTTTGTGGGCATCTGGGCCTTTTTCAATTAGTTTGAAATAATGACTCTAAAAAATAGACAGTTTCTTTTTTCATCTCAGTGAGGAGGATTTGTTCTTGGCTCCCCAACTCCACATACTTGGCTGTGGTCTCATTCTCACCTGTGTGATTCTGCGTGCACAGACAGACTGTAATATCAAATACTAGTGCTTCAGAAGAGTGAGGTTGCCTTTGAAAATATGAACTTCTAAATTTATATTTCTAAGCATAATTTGATAATGAAACAAGTAAAGGTATAGAATCCACCCTTGTCATGAGTCCTGGCCATCTGCTGGAGGGTAGCTCGCCCACTTTTGTCACTGTTGGAGTTGCCTAAGGAATATTTCCACGTGGGACCTGATTCCACCTGAGAGAAACTGTGACTTATATCTGGAAAAAGGTTAGAATGCAAATATACCATCTTCTATTTCTGTTTTCCTGAGTTCAGTTGGAAGCTTCTGTGGTTTACCATTGTAGACATATCAGAAGTCTTATGTACTCTCTCTACACATGCACACACAAGTATGTGTGTGTATGTATGCATGATCATGTCTGTCCAGGTGTACATATCTATGTACATTCATGTGTATGGCAGGTATACATGTATCTTTGTGTCTGTGCATGTTCAAATGTATGGCTGTAGAGGTGAGTTCACTTGTGTCTGGAGGCCAGATAATATTGTCATTCTTTAGGCTGCTCTTGGTTGTCAACTCAACAAGATCTGGAATCAATCAAATGCAAGCCACCTGGGATTTACCTTATCAGATTATCTGAAGTGGGAAGACTTACTCTAAATACCTGCAGTACCTTCTACCCAGATGAAGGGACATGAGAGAAGTAAACTGGGTTGTTTTCCTGCTGCTCTCACTCCTAGCAAGCTTATCTATCCTATTGCTAGAGTATTTGTTTGCTGATGCTAGAACCAGCTTCTCTGCTCTCAGCCCACTGTGGGTGATACCATCCCTTGGCAGGGGGACCTAGACTGGTTCAGAAGGGCAGATGAAGTGCTTGGTAGTGAGCCAGTGGGTAGCATTCCATCATGTTTCTGCTTCAGGTTCCTGCCTTGAGTTCCACCCTGACTTCCCTCATTAGACTGTAAGTTGTTGACTGAAATAAATGCTTTCTTCACCAAGATGCTTTTGGTCATGGTGTCTATAACCAGAGAAAGCAAGCTAAAATAAGGGTTGTTTATTTACTTATTTTTGAGACATTGTCTCATTAATTTGGAGCTCAATGTTTTAGCTACTATGGCTGGCCAGCAAGACCCAAGAGTCTGCATGTCTCCAATACCACATTGTTGTGACTGTAAGCACATGTCACCATTCCCTGTTTCTTTGATCTGAGTTTGGGGAAATCAGATCAAATGACTTATGATTGTAAGATGAGTACTTTATAGACTGAAGAATCTCCAGTGTCCAGCTCCACTGACTTAGGGTCTCAAATGTTTCTGCTGCAGGCATTATTGCCTCATAATTCCTGTCTTGCAAGGACCATCCATGGGTTATTCACAGGACATTTGCATTAATAAAATTAAAAAACCCATAAATTCTTATATAAGATAGAAGGAATTCAAAATAATGGGCTGAGAAAAGATCAATAAAGACAAGCCCTGCCTTAGCACAGAGTTTAACATTATTAAAAGCAGTGTCTATCAACCCATTTGTTTTAAAATATGAAAATATGCTTAGTGATTGAAAGCCACAAAAATTCTTCCAAGTTCTATATAGTCTAGATATTTTTTCTTTATCTGCTCTTCAAAAGGAAGCAATGAGAAATCTTTTACTGCCTGTCATGTGTCATTATTCTGAACGTATTTCTTATCAATATATACTGTGTGGAACAAAAATATGTTTTCTTTTTCAATGTATTTTAGATGGTTGTATAATGCTACAATAACCCCTTCTTTTGAAGTGCAGTGATACAAGGGAAGGACAAGAAGGAAACATTTACAGATGCTGTCATCTTTTGAGCATGGGACATTTCCTTGAGAATTGGCAAGCCATCAGCTGGGAAGATGTAAGTAGCTGGCCATCTGTGATGGTTCTTTAGTAGGGTAGGAGCGAACCCATGATGGCAGTGCCAGCACTGCCCTGGCTCTGCGTTGGGGTGGCTTTCCCTTACATGTATGGAGGCATGACCCTGTATTTTCCACTGTAGATTGCTTTGCTAGCTGAGAGCTAAATACTGGCAGGACTTTGGTATTGTCATTTCTATGGCCCATCACGAGTTTTCTATATGTAAATGTTTGTCCATCCTCACCTGTCCAAAAGATGATTCTCTGAAATCATGATAATTAAAAGAAGGGTGCTGGCATGGTAAAGATCCAAAAGTTCCCAGAGCCTACAGGAAGCCCTAGGAGATATATTAGCATTATCCTTACTGCTGTTGTTCAAACTGGAATGTGGATTTTTCAGTATAATAAAGAGCTGGACTGGGGTAGGACATACAGGGGCAGGACTTCCAGGCAGGCAGAGATACAGGCAGAGAAACGGGAGACAGGGAGGTTGTGTTGCAGAAGGGAGATGGTCAGAGCTAGAAGCAGGCAGTGAGAACCATCACAGGGGGGAGAGATAGTGGATAAGTCAGGATAAGTTTAGATAGCTGAGATACGGCCCCAACAAAAGGCTAACAGCTTTAAACTATATAGAAGTTAAACCTCAGGGATCCATGAGAGTACTGCAAGAACTCTGGACATGCTCCCTCTAATCTCCTAACTTGGCCCATGAAGAAGACTCATAAGACATCAATTCAGAAGAAGCAGAATCTTCTACTACTGTGAAACTTCCTGAGAAGTTCAGAGGATGGAGAAGGAACTGACCTAGCTCGTCTTGGATGACCTCTCCTTTGTCTCTGATTCACATCTTGAAACACATTAAAGAAATGTTACAGGAAGAAGAATAGAGGCCTCTGTCATCATAGATTATGGAAGCCATGGTCCCTGGGTCATCTCACTGCCAAGGTGTATGGAAACCTTTGAGGGACAATAAGAACTGAGTGAAGCCATATGGTGGGCCTCCATTATGTCAAGGACCCTTCATTGTCACTGGCTTTCGGTTGCACCCTGTCTGATGCTTTACATGAGAGACTCTTGAAACATATTCTTACATGAGTCATAGTAAAATTCTTAAGTGTAGTTTATTACAGGCAATAATATATGACACATACACCCACACACCCACACACACATACCTCGACTGTCAACAACTGCCTGGTAACAATTGTCCAAAGGCAAATTTTACAGGTAACATTATTATTTTTGGTGTAGGCTAATGAGAGAGATTATAGAGTTTTAAATGGAAATATTTCTCAGCTATAGTTTATAGTCTTTGGCATGTTAGACACTCAGCAAATCAGAGTCAAATAGCAGGAAGTGACCTTTGACTTGGAGGTTGTCACTGTGAACATCAGTGATGACCAGGCTACATAACTCTGGTATCATGGGATGTCTACGGACTATCCCTAGCTTCTCAACAGATACTAAGCAGCTCCTCAGTTCTTAGCTGCTTAAGCTCCTGCACCTGATCTCTATCACTTTCCTGCTCTCAGCTTCTCTACCACCAGACTGTTGCTACTGGGTTACTACTATCCCTGTTTGCTTTTTACACTTGTGGGTGTGATGTGTTTAATGTCCAGAGAAAAGAAACAAGTGTGCAGTTAGGACTCTGAACAGACTGGAAGTAGAGGGGATGTAGAGAAGGGGAGCTGAGCCACCCTGCAGTCAGTTAGTGTGAGCATCATTTTAGGTCCAGTAAAATAAATCTGTGAGAAAGTCCAAGTCCAGCTGGCCTGCCTGGATGCCCAAAATGGGTTGGTGGGGATATTTTGATCTAGAGACACAGGGCTGTCTCAGAAAATGGACATTTACACAGTAGTGTCACAGTAGGTCCTCTCAGGATGGGAGAGCTGCAGCCACATGCTTCCCTGTGTGGTACTGAGGGGTGAGATGCCCACAGGACAATGTCTTCTGAAGCTCAGCTATGGTTCACTCCAGTTGCATCAACGGCAGGGATTAAAACAGGAAATGCCTAAAAGCTCTGTTTTGATGTAGTATGGTTAGTAGAAACCCTAAGGTTTAACAGCTGAGCTTCAAAAAGCTGCCATGTGTGGATGATCATCAGTGCTCCTGTGGTAAGTATGAGTGAGCAGGAAACCAGGGCCCGGGAGCTTGCTCATCCCTGAGCTAGCACGTCTCCGAGATCCAGGAATGCAAACCTGGCATAGCACTCAGCCCTATCACCAAGGGGCTTCTGTCACAAGCAGCTTTGAGTTTTAGAATTAAAAACATGAAGGAGGGGAGGAAAGAAGTTGGAATTTAATCCCAAAACCTGGATTTATTCCTCGCACCAGTCTGACATAAAAGTTTAACTATATTTAGTAAGATATATATTACTAATTGAATTGTTCTTTAGTTGGCTAATTTGGTACAGACTCTTATGAGTAATCAAACTGAAAACTCTTTTAAATGGTTTGCAGTGAACCAAGCTTTCCTATAGTGGATTTGGACTAATGCTGCTTGTATTCCAACGTCAATTTGGATACCCAAAACTGCTGACATGAGTGTTCAGACATAAGACACTGAGGCGCTCTGCCCCCAGGTGGTTCTGATTAGCAAATAAAGATGCTGGCAGCCAATGGCCAGGTAGGGCAGACAGGTGGAACTTTTAGGGTTCCTGTGTTTGGGGCTGAGAGAGAGGAGGAAGGAGGGAGATTAGCTAAGCCGTGTGAAGTATCTGGGAGAGTGCATACCTTTGGGTTCAGGGTGGCCATGGTAGAATATAGAATTTAGTAAGCAGTAACTCTGGATTATCAACGGGAGGTAGATTAACCACATGGAGGTTAAGAAGTGGCCCAGCTGTTGTGCTGTTTAAAGTATTTCAAAATATAAAGGCTATGTTTGTGTCTTTCATTTGGGAATGTTAAGCATTGAGGTGGATAGTGAGCCTGCCTGGATTCAACTATTAAAATTTAATTCAACACTTTCCTACTTTGAGAGATCTCTCAGGATCACAGAGAAAACCCAAGCTTCAGAATCTAATGGAAACACACTGTCTTCCAGAATCAAATGGAAACAAACTCTAATAAGCTATCTTCCCACTTTCCTGCTGTGTGATGTCATTCAAGACATTCAGCTCTGTAGACTTTGGTCCGTTCCTCTAAGAAATAGCCTCTTTGTTCTACCATTAGTAGATGGCTGCACAGATGTCAGGAAGAGAGATGCAGCGCCAAATTCCAGGTGAGAGCATTAGTAATGAGGTATTTTATATCTTAATGTACTATGAGAGAATCAGCTTCAAATCATCATAAAGCTGTATAATTGTGATACCATTTGTATATATATACATACAAAAGATTATATCTTATAAATATGTGCAATTATGACTTGCCAACTAAAATATTAATAAAACATATGAAACATAGATATGATGATAAACACCATGACAATTCTGTTCTGATAGGGGGTTGATCAACATGTGTTCCATAAACATTGGAACATTGACACAAACATGGTAGGGCTCATTTTTTAAAATATCATCGATTTAATATATTTTTAAATTTTCACTCTTCTTAGCTCTTGGAGAGTTTTAAGTTTCATACACAATGAAATTTGCCTCGCAAGACATGCCCACTGGTGTACTAGTGGCAAGAACAACATCAGAGTAACCAACCACTTTTGGGCTGGATTTAAGACCAACTCCACAAGATAAAACCCATACCTGATATCTTATGAGGGCCAAGACCATATGGCCAGATGGATCCTAGGCCCTAGGATGAATCTGCTATGATTGCACTGCTAAATGGACAGAATACTAAACTGACTCCTAATGACTCATCATTATTCCCTCAGACTAATACATCTCTCATCAATCATCTGAGAAGATTCTGTTTTCAGTAGATGGTGATTAACACAGAGACCACAACTGGCCAAGATACAGAAAATAAGAGACCACAGAATGCTTAGCCCTAAAGGGAATATATATATACATACATACACACACACACACACACACATTGTACCACTCCCACCCCAAAGGTTCAGGAGTCATTGTAAAAGAAGGAGTTGAAAGAGTGTAAGAGCCAGAGGTGGTGGGTGACTATAGTAGGCATCTCACTCAGCAGGGTAGCTGCATATAGGAGCTCCCAGGAGCTCATTTTTAACTTATGGTTTTAATCACAAGAGGCAACCTCACTTAGAAAAGTCTAAACATCGAAGTTACATGGAAGAGGTTTATACCACAGTTCTGACATTTGACCATGGGTGTGGAGCTTACCAAAGTACTGGCCTAGTATACATTAGGTCCTGGAATTGATCTGCAGCATCGCAAATGTAGATGTATATGTGTATATATATGTGTATACATACATGTATGTATACATGTACTTGCATATGTATATATTTATGTTATTTGCTGTCATTGTGGTGGTAAAATGTATGCCAAACCTTTGAGGCAGTGTTACATGACCTAGCTATGTTCACTGAGGTATGGAGAGAAATAATATATCCAAGAACATCTTTATATATCCTATGATAGAATGTGGAGCAGGAGAGTCACACAGATTTCAGTTAGACATTGAATGATTATGTGCCCAAAACACATACAACAAAGCTCTAATATACTGTGTAAAAGAAGGGTACTCAGAGGTAGTGATCTGGGGAATTAATTAATTAATTAATTAATGTGAATAGGGCCATATAATGGGGTTAGTGTCTCGTATAAAGAGGAGGTAAAGTAAGTTCATTCTCTCTTTGTGGAGAGAAGACATGTTAAGGAAATAGTTACCTGCAAGCTAGAAAGGGATGTTAAACAAGAAATGATTTATCAGACACCTTGGATTTCTGCCATCCAAAACTGTGAAATAAGTATTATGTCACTGCTGTTTAAGCCATTTATTCAGTTGAATTTTATCCCAGCAGCTGTCTTCAGAAGTCTTTGCAATTGTACAGCGGGATCATGGTGGGAAATCAGGAACTTTCTTTGATGTCATTGTCATGTAGCTTTAGCTGTCTGGCTTATGATGCTTAGTATCTGAACATGTGGTATACATCAAGGAGTCCTGAAAGTTAGACATTATGTGGCCCTCATTATGTAGCCAATAGAAAGTCTGTCTCTTCCTACCTGCAGATTAGCTATTGTTCCATCTGCATGTCTGCTCTACACTGCATGATGCATATCTAAGGAAACTCAGTGCCAGACCTGCATCTCCAGCCCATTTTCCACTCAACATTCAAGCCTGACACAATCACACTGACACAGCATTGACATCTCTAGATGTTGTTATGGAGTCACAGCACACAAGAGCATCCCTAGGTGTCAGGATGGAGTCCTACCACACCAGAGCATACATAGGTGTCAGGATGGAGTCCCACCATACCGAGTATCCCAGCTGTCAGGATGGTGCCCCACTATACCAGGTCATATGTGCTCTATTAAGATTCATACTGTGATCACACCTCTGTAGACTCAGCTCTATTTCTCTCTCTCCTATCAGGCTCGAACCCTCTCAGAATCTTTGAGTCACATTCTCTCCCCCGATACCTCTTTTAGTACATTTCTAGTCTCACCTCCTAGATCTAAGTTTTCAGTAGAGTTGCCCACATTCTCTATACCCATGGCCTCATTTTACCCAGGCCCAGCTTTATCATATCTTGATGGGAATGTATGCTGCTCACACATAAGGCACTGGTCCGATGTCCTTCTCCTCCACAAAGAATAGCAAGACAACCCTGCATGCTGGTCAACTTCTCATCCTCATTACTCACAGTGGCTCATGATTATATCCTCCAAGAGTACTTGCTAAATCAATATTCATGTGAGGAAGTCTGTAAGCATATCCATGTTCTGAATGCTTTCCTAAATGAGGGAACAGCACAGTAGTTAAGAGCTTGCCAGAAAAGCGTGAGGACTAGAGTTTGGATCCCCAGAACCCACACCAAGCAGATGTGGTACCTGAATCGCAGGGAAGGCTGGCTAGCTCGAATAGCCAGAAGCAACAAGCATCAGATTCAGTGGGAGATCTTGTCTCAAGAAACAAAACAAAGCAAAACAAAAGTGAGATCAAGAAGACAGTTAGTATCCACCTGGAGGCTCCACACATGTGCACACACATACACATGCACCTGCATATGTGTGTGCCCACTATATGCAAACAGGCACATCTATACCACATGTATATATATATATATATGTAAAAATGTTTTCTATTTAGTATGGTAAAAAGAGAAAAAGCTAAAATATATACCATTTTAGTTTCCAACATGATCATTTCCTTATGTACAGACCAAAAAATCGTTCTTTGCCCCTCTCCTGGAATAATCTCATTCTATTACCTGAAAGCAAGAACATTTCAGAATTTTGATGCTAATTATTCTTTCATTAGACACTTTAAGTTTTTGCTGTGCAGCTGGCTTAGGTCTTTAATAGAGACTGCAGAATTTTCAAAAAGATTTTAAAAGCATGCTTGATTTTTTTTCATTTTACTCCAAACTCTTTCCTCAGTTTGCTTTCTTTATCCCTTGCTACTTCTGTCTGAACTGAGCCAATAATAATTAAAAGAGCAGATGGCTCTGCTAATCAGATGTCGCCTGGTAACGCCACATAAAGAACCCGTCTAGGCTGTGCCTGCCACCTCGAACTGACAGCCGCACCCCCGCATGATGGTTCCTCAAGATGGCTTGCACAGCAGTGTTGGGAAGTCAGGAGACTGGAGTAGGAATCTAAGTTCTAAGTCTAGAGTGTTATTCGGCGATCCTGGAAATGAATATATAACGTTTTAGAAACTGGAACACTCAAATAGCATTAACTAAATTAGAAGGGGAAATCGGGTGACTTTCAAGCTCTCAATTTCTCTTAGTTCAGATGTAGGTCAGAGAGGAATTAGACTCCTGGCAGGGCTCTAATGTGCCCTCTGTTCTCTGTGTTAGAGACACCAGCAGGAGCTGCAGATGGGACCCCAGAGAACAGCCTGGGGACAATGTCCCCTTGAAGAACTGCATTGGCAGCTTCATCTGAGAGAGCTGAAGGAGGGGTGGTGGCTTAAGATGGCTGGTATGAAGGTACAGCTAAAACATTCTTAAGCTCTCTGAATTTGACCTTATTTGGAAACAAGGTCACTGTAGTGGATTACCTCAGGATGAATCACATGGGTGAGAGGCGCTGATACTCTGTGATAGGAGGTGAAAGTTCAAGCACAGAAATACCTGAGTACCAATGGGAATCCTGAGAAGACAGCTGACAGACGCAGCCTGCAGAGGAGCTGATCTGCACATAGAGGAACATCCTGTTTCAAAGACTCCTGTAAGGGGAAGGGGCAGGAGACAGAGAGCCCAGGGCAGTGACAGGAGGCACCAGAGGGGAGGACTTTGGAAAGCCACGCTGGCCACCGCAGCCTCAGCCCTGTGCTTCTCTACTGCATAGCCTGGGATGTACATGACGCTTATGGTCTGGCTTACCAGTCCACCCCAGGGTGACACCAGGGTGATGCTGTTTCCCTGGGAGCACTGTTGCATGGAGTGAGGGAAACTCTGGGCTGTGTCACAATCTAACTATGCAAG
The DNA here is from genome assembly GCF_947179515.1 of Apodemus sylvaticus. Taxonomy (NCBI): domain Eukaryota; kingdom Metazoa; phylum Chordata; class Mammalia; order Rodentia; family Muridae; genus Apodemus; species Apodemus sylvaticus. The sequence continues at coordinate 1,237,205 of NC_067486.1, read as the reverse complement.
ATCCTATTTCTACACTAATCATAACATTAAATATCCCGCCTGCAACAGCTATCAATGTACGAAGTAAGCTTAAAAGACACTCTCAGCTATTCCGCTGGACAAAATCAAAGTCTAGGCTAAATGGAAAGATGCCACATGTTCTAAGAACAGGTGATTTGATCTCGTGAAAATGTCAATTTTTCTGAAAATAAAAAGAAAACAATTCATCTCCTTCCATTTCTGGACAAAGCCCAGTTGGAAGTCAATTGCATTGAAGCCAATTAATGTAGCATGCTATTTCTACCCAGGAGACTAGGCAATTCAAAAGGTACTATGTAATCTTGGTGGGGGAGAGGGAAATAAACATGTCCTATGGCATATAAATTGGTGAAACATTCCCAGGGAACAACTTGTGTGATTGTTTTTAGCTGTAAGCACTGTCTATACTTCAACTCAGTGGGTCTTCTCCAAAGGTTCTCTCCTAAGTAAATTCACAGATATAGCCATATAATAATGTGGCTCAATATGCACTGAACTATAGTTTCCTCTGACACTTCAGAAAGAGTAGAATGAAATTTAGGGGTATTGCATTAGTTAGTAAGCTCATACTCACAGTGGTTAAAAAGGATAGTAAGGTAGAATTATCATAGTTCTGGAAAGATCTACAAGGTAATCTATAGTAATAACAAAATGATACATAAATCAATGTACTATATATGTATATACATACACAAATGATATATATTTACATATGCAAATGAACAGAGGTACAGAAGTGGCAGATACTAAAGTGAGCTGGGAGAGGAGCAGACTACATTTTCCCCCACTCCTCGCTATGACAGACACTCTAGTAGCCTGCTCCAAGAGGAGTCAGTGGGTGTGGCTCACAGTGCATGCAGACCAAAGCCCTAGCAGCATGGAGACACGGGAAGATCAGGAAGGCTAGGATGGCACAAATGTGTCAAAGGTGCCCTGATTTCTCTTGTTTTCGAGGCTAGTCCACTGGTGGGCATGGATGCAGCAGAGAGAGACACGTTCAGCGTTTCTTTGACCTTTGTCATTCCTGCTTTCCAAACACCTAACCTGCACGTCCCCCCTCCTCATCCCCCTCCACTGCTTCCCTCCCTCCTGACTTTGCACCTAACTGTACTCGGCATCACGGTTCTTCAGTTAGACTGCCTGTGACAGCGGCCTCTTATTTCTTTCCTGTTTCTGTCCTTTCCTGTTCACCTTGCATCAACTGACTGGGTTTTCAGGAAGAACAAATCTGAGTTTCCCCCGCCCCCGCCCCCATAATAAGATCAGGAAATACCGCATTCTGGTTCAGGCAGTGACCTCCCCTCACCAGAAGGCAGTAATCTGTGATGTCGAGGAAGGGCGACATTGAGGCAGCCAATGCACAGCACAGGCCAAGCTGCGCTGCATGGAAGAAATCACTGGACTGGAAGTAACAGCACACCCTCTGTAGTTGGGGGGGAGGGGAGCAACTCAAGCCCTACGCTGGCTTCTAAGTCCAGAGTCGTCTGGCATATGTATGTTAAACACTCTGAAAGCAATCTCACAAAGACATTTTCCTCCTGTAACTAAGATTTGCTCAGTGTACTTCTCCCACAGTTAAATGAGACTCAATTACACACTGCTAATTTAAGCCCGCACACTGCATTCAACTGTGCACCTAATTACCCTGTTTAGTTTGTTAATGATCAGAGCTTTGCCTGTGCAGATCTTAGAGTCTGCCATTAATCTTTACTCTAGTTAGATTTCTTGTGATTTTTTTTCCAGAATAAATCCTTCAGAAAATAAAATGACTTTAGATTTTTTAAAGCGATTATTTAAGGATTAACAACAACAACCAATGAAACTTAAATAACTCAAACAGTATTTATTCATTGTTTTACAGGATGTGGGGATACTTGTCAGTCACCATGGGGCCACTCATGTCTAGGGAAAAATGTTCCAGTTAGAGGCAAGAATGGCAATTAGACAAAGGGGAGAAAAGGAACAGGGGACTGCACAAAAAGACATGAGCCTGGACAGAGGAGGGGGGAGTCCTGTCTGGTGTCTGTAGGATGTGACACACAGAATGAGAGCAATTCTAAGAATGGAGAAGAAGAAAAGCACGTGAAAGTCCTGGTTGGAGAAAATTATGGAATTTTCAAGGGCCTAAATTAAGATGTAATTTGAAAACAGAGTCTCCAGGACAGAGCATTGGTCTGGATGCTGGAGTGAGGAAGAGGTCTCCTGGGTCTGGGAAGGCTTTCCTCCAGGAGCTTCTGTAGGGCACGGTGCTGCCTCTACATGGTGGGCTGTTTAAGAGCCACCTCCACCCAGTGGGGACTATGACAAGGAAGGAAAGAGAGGGATCTAGGTCAGGTTGATTGGTGTTTGAAGGCAGTGAGCAGGCAGTGTCCCCAAGGCTATGCTGGAAGGGCATGTTTCCTGCAGACAGCCTCTTCCAGTTGTGATATGTACTCCACCATGAAGAGTGGAATCACCAATGTTCAGAAAATGGTGAGGCTGGAGATGATTGTTTTAAAAGTGCCCAGACACTGGGTGGATCTAGGAAGAATCAAGAGATGAGTCAGGAGTGAGTATGATCAAGATACACTGTGTAATATTCTCAAATAATTAATACAAATATTAATTAATTAAATTAATACAAATATTAAAATAACAGGAAGATGGGTATATGTTTTCTCTCACATACTGAGACAGAATAAAATAAAAGTTAAACAGGAGATGGCTCAGTAGGTAAAGTACTGGTATGCATGAATAAGGACAGATTTAGATTCCCGGCACCCACATACAAGCCCAGTATGGCGATATGCGCTTGTAACCCTAGTGCTGGGAAATAGAGAAAGGAGGATCCTTATAGTTTATTGGCAAGTCAGACCAGCAAAAATGGCATAATCCTGATTAACTGAGAGATCCTGTCTCGAAAAAATATAGAACTCCTAGTGAAACCTTTTGAGGGTTTCACTCAACATCAAATTCTGCACACACATACCACAGAGAGGATATATATATATATATATATATATATATATATATAGAGAGAGAGAGAGAGAGAGAGATACTATGTTTGCTATGACTTGTAACTTCATATGAATTTGGCCAGGTAGGGAATCAGAGAATACATCATGCTTGATCAAAGCAGGATATAGACAAGGGAGGGAAAACCATCTGTTTGTATAATCATGCACTCATCATATTTTTTTTAAAATAATTGTAAAAATTTAAATTTAAATAATTATAACTATTATAAGCAACATGTTCAAAAAGAATAAACAGTGGAGGGAGCTGATGTGAAGGCCTTTCTGACTCTCAGTAAGTGACTGAGTCAAGTTTCAGAAGACCCTGGGCCTGTGATGGAAGTGCGCTGAGATCTAATTGTGATGTGTGCCTATGTGATGCCCACGTAGTACAGATGACATGTGGAATGAATTCTGTGATGTCTGCCTACGTGGTGCAAATGGCATGTGGGAATGAAATCTGTGACGTCTGCCCGCATGGTGCAGATGGCATGTAGGAATGGATTTGAAGTCTCAGATGAGGACAGAGATTGTATTCCCAACACTTATGTTGAGAGATAACCTGTGATTATGAGATCAGTTTCATGGGCTGTAGCTTCCTTTAAAAAGAAAAAAACAACAACAACAACAAAAAAAAAAAACCAGTCCACAATAAGCATCAAACAGCAGGGGAGTGTGCCTTGCCAAGGGTTTGATTCATTGGGAATGCGAGAAATGGGGCTCTGAGTGTGTTTCTGGGCTCTGTGTCTGTTCAAATGTGCACAATGGACTCAATATGAACAATGATTTGAATTGTTTTCCTTATTATGCCTCAGACACAGAATCTAGAGACAGGATTTCTTTCTTTGCAGAAGCTTTCATAAAAGAGGAAATCTAATCTTCCTCACACATACTCCAGATCTTCTGGATTATTTATTTTCTCTTTATGTATGAAGATTAGTGGGTCTGTCACTGACTTGGCTATATTTTCAGTAGGAGCTTCAGAGAACACTGCTGACATTGAGGTTTTTGTTTTTGTTTTTTTTGATTGTTTTCACTTACATCTCTTTTATTATTAGCTATTTTAATGCAACATCATGTGAGGCCTTTGGGTTATGTTTATTTCCTGATCATAGAGGATGATGTCTTAAGAAACCATAATGTGCTGCTGTGAAGTTATCCATACAAGTATCTATGTAAATATATTATAAACACAGCTAAGGGTAGAGAAAGAAATGCAGGTCTCAGGGTCACTCAGGGCTCTAGGATGCTGATCTTCAATAATCCTGTAGAGACTCTATGAATAACTCAGACTCCTGAGTGGCATCCTCAGTTGCTTCTACACAAAGCCCACCAGCTCTGCTGCAAAGAGAATCAGTAGAGTCCCATATAAATTGATGCCACGTGCAGGGGTAGCAATGGGATCCAAGATAATCTGAAGTGAACTCCTATTTAGAGGGAAAGACCACAGTATATGAGGGTAAGCAGTTACAAAGCAGAGCAAAGACAGGCCATGTTGATAGATACAACTGCTACAGTCAAGAGGGACTGGAAGACCAGGCAGGTGGAGCTGCTATCCCTAAGTAGCTATTTTAACCTCTTTCTGCTGCTGTGTTAAAACACCCAAACAAAAACAGCTTAGGGGAGGAAAGGTTCATTCTGTTTACAGCTCCAGAGTGGATATGGTTCCTTGTGGCTGCAGGAGCTTACCTGGCAGTCAGAAAGCAGAGAGAAGGAAACGGGAAGAAGGGCCACCCTCAAAGTCTATCTCACTCCTCCAGTAAGGCCCTGCCTCCTAAAGCTTCCATTATCTTCCCAACAGCACCACCACTGGAGACATGTTCCAATACATGGGTCTATGGGGGACAGTTCACATGCAAACCACTATGGAGCCTGGGATGTGCTAGGGGAACTGTGCTATCTCCACAACTCCTTAGCCTCTTCAATCCCACAGACTCATTCAAAGAAGGACCTAGCCTCACCAACGTTCTTCTAACATCCTCCAGGAGGCTGCACTATGTGATCTCTCTACTCCACTTGCTGTCCTTCTTTGTAAATATCCACCACTTAGTGTCTTTGGGAGGTAATTGCATTAACCAGAAGTCAGTATATTTATATACATACATATACTGGTGAATCTAATGACTTTATATTTAAATGTAGCAATACAAGTATTCTTTTTTTTCATTATGTTATTTATTTATTTGTTTGTTTTATATCCCAGTATCAGCCTTACTTCCAGTCCCCTCCTCACACAGCTCTCCTATCCCCTTCTATTCTGAGAAAGAGGCTCTCCTGGGTATCCCTCCACCTTGACACACCAAGTCACTGCAAGACTAGGTGCATCCTCTTGTCTGCATCCACTGAGGTCAGACAAGGATGCCAAGTTAGTGGGATGTGATCCACAGGCAGGGACAGCTGCACATCTGTTACGTGTGTGTGTGTGTGTGTGTGTGTGTGTGTGTGTGTGTGTGTGCTGGATCCAGCCAATGCTTGCTCTTTGGTTGTGGTTCAGTCTCTAGGAGTGGATATTAGTCATAAAGTATAAGATAAACACTCTACAATTCACAGACCCAAAGAAGCCAAATAGCAAGAAAGGCCCCTGGGAAGATGCTTGAATCTTTCAAATAGATGTCAGAAATGGCTGGAAGAAGGACACTGGATCAGAGAGGGGACAAGGAAAGTGGAGGCATCAGGTGCAGGGAGAGCATGAGAGAGAGAGAGAGAAGAAATCAGCAGTGGGCAGGGGGTGGGTATGACTCGGACATGCCACAGACCAGGGATGAAGCGAGACCCCAGGAAGTCTATGGGTGACTTTGGCTGAGACCTGTGGTAGTGCAGGTGGTCTGGAGCCTGAAGTGGCTATCTCCTGTGGCCAGGCAGTACGCCCAGTGGAGGGATAAGGACAACGACCCACACACAAAACCTTCTACCCAAAATGTGTTCTTCCTACAAGATGTGCAGGGCAAAGTTGGGACAGAGATGGAAGGGATGACCAACCAATGACTGGAACAAATTGAGGCCCATCTCGTGGGCAAGAACCAATCCCTGACACTATTATATGATACTCTGTTATGCTGGCAGACAGGAGCCTCACAAAACTGTCCTCTGAGTGTCTTCACCCAGCAGACAAAGGAAACAGATGAAGAGACACACAGCTAAGCTGGAGTCAGGAAGACTCCATTAGATGGAGCTCAGGAAGTCTTGTGGAAGAGTTGTGGAAAGGATTGAGGGACCTGAATAAGACCGGGTCTCCATAGGAAGGCCAACAGAGTGAATATTCTTCACATACATTTTGTTTTAGACATACACAGAGACATACACAGAGAGAGCTATTTAGACGACCAAAGGGTAGTAAGTGTATAGATAGAGTTAAGCAATTACAGGTAATCTCGAATACAGTTCAAGAATGACCTGGAATTGGGAGCCTTTGCATCCGTGTCTCTTCCAACAGCAGGTGAAGTTATAGCTTTTTAACTGGTGAAGGCAGTGACTGGTGGCTGCCAGGAAGGAAAGACAGAATGGTTCAAAAAAGATGGGGTGACTAGAAAATATCCCGCTGTGTGCTTGCTGTCCCAGAAGGCTAGACCAGCAAGTAAGAAAAGCATGGGGAGGCTTGTGTTTGAGGAAGTGGAAGCAGCACCTGTGCCATGATAAATGGGGGGAGGGGTACTGAAAGTCTTAGGGTTCTGAAGCAGGGTAGGTAGGTAGACAGCAGCTCTTTCCTGATTGTGAGATGGAAGATAAAAACAGTAAAACTGGATGGAAAAACAGGTGATGTAGATACAGAGACAACAAGGGGTCAGAGGTCAGGGTGAGGGAGTGAGGGGGTGAGGGGGAATGTGGCCCACCCTGGATGACAAAGGCAGAGGATGGAGAAAGTCCTAGCCCGGTGTGCTCTGCTTCAGTCTCAGTTTTTCTGTAAGAGATCATGTTAATTCCTAGTTGGTCCTTTAGGGGGAGCCCTGGGACCTTTCCCTGTCCTCCTCCCACCTCCAAACCTGTCTCCCATGTCTTAGCCTGGCTATCATAAGGCTCTCACGGTTAGTATTTTATCTTTAGAGAAAAATCATGAACTCAGGGTATTCTAAGCGTGCTTTCCTCCACAGATTAGTCAGACCATGATCCTCAAGAATGTTTTATGAGTCTAAGCACAATGCATCCAGTCCCATCTAAACTGCCCCCCACAGAGGGGAGAGCACATAAAGGGTATGCGAACTCCTTGCTCTGGAGAAAGCCCACTCTAGTAATTTTTGGTTTCATTCTCCATATTTTTCTTCCTCTATTTTTACCCTTAGCAAGTTTATATATCAGTTTTGGGGTTTTTTTGTTTGTTTGTTTGTTGTTTGTTGTTTTTGTTTTTTTTTTTATACCAGCAGGGCACATTCATTCTGTACCATTTTCATTGGCAAGTCTCATGGTAAATATGATATGCAGCAAAACCACATGGTGCCCATCACACACCCTCGGAGCAGAACATGGTAAAGTTGTTCACTCCTTTGACGCAATCCAACATGTGTTTAATAAAGGTAGAATTCCCCTACAGAAAATATGAGTGAAAGTCCCCAGTGTTCTGAGATAATTTACCCTCTTCTTGAGATCGAGTGCTAAAGCATTTCCTCCGATGTATGTCCTACCTTAATATCCCTGAGAATTACTCTCCTGTCATGTCGGAAAAGTTCAGCTTGTCACTGAAGAATAAAACGAAGCCATTTTAAATGCCCCACACTGAGGCCATCTTTCTGATATTAAATTTTAATTAGGGGATATCTTCTTTAAATAAGCAATATTTTATCCTGAGAAATATGAGGACCACAGAAGGAAGGTAACATTATTTTTTAAAGTGGGCACCATTTTTTAAAAAATCTGAGTATATGTTTATGCATCTTTGTGTACATCAACACCAAATTTCCTGCTGTTGATGGTTCAGTATTGATACCACCCTGATACACTTACTAAACACCTTGGCCCATCGTCCAGGTCTTGAATCTCACACACAATAGGCAGGAGCTGGCAACTGTACCCCAGCCAAGTCCTCAAATCATTTAACCTTACAGACTTAGCTGGCAAGGATCTAGACACATGAACTACAATTTCAGGTTTTCCTGTATTGATTAATTAAATGGAATTAAACCACACACCACATCCTTGCTCTGAGGAGATGAAATGTGTTGCAGCCACTGCATAGATGAGAACTCCCCCAGAACCTTCTCCTGTAGGCACGGGCCATCACTGCTGCCTTTCAGTGGCCTCCCTACAGACTGGCACACCCATCAGATGAGGGAAAACTTGAGAGCTCAGGTTTGGCAAGATGCAGGCGCGAGAAGGCAGAAATACAGGTAAAGACAGCAAATGAGAACCTTACATCCTAGGAGGATAATTCTGTTCATTCTCCCAGGCAGCTCAATCAGGTACCACTGGTAACGAACCATTGTTACCTGCCTATCACTGACTCTACCTCCACTCCTTTACAAAGTCTCTCAGCAAGGTGCATATGTTTGTGCTCAAGAGAAAGAAACTCAGTTGATATTTTCTTATCCAGTCTCCTCTGTCACCTGTGCCCAGTCTCATACACACCAGAACTCAAGTCTCTCTGCTGGTGAACAAGTAAATCTCAAAATTCAGCTGAAATTTCTGTCATCTGTCTTCACTGCACAGAGTAGAAGTTCTGGAGTCTATCAATCATCACCAGACAGCGATGACTTTAGGCAGAGCTGTAATAGCCAGGCAAGAGACAAGAGTCTCTGCTCTCCTCCTGACAGGTGTGAAGGAAATTTGCATAACACATGGGGAGAGGCTGGATGGACTCTGAGGAGCTGCTGCTTGCTGTGACAGCCTCTTACATGTATGCCACTGGCTTCCCTGTTCTCTGTGCTGTCTGTGTAACTTTCCCTATGCCGTGGTAGCAAAGATCTGCAGGGGAGATGGTTGAAAACATATATGCAGATATATATATTCCTGGAGGGGAGGAGTTGTGAGATCAAGCCATTCACAGGGCTGTGTTTCTGCCACAGTCTTCAGAGACTGACTGATCCTTTCCAGAATAGTACAGCTTTTCATTGCCTGTTTTATAGCAGTGTAATATCACCTTTATTGGGCTCTTTATTGTTTCTCTGCATCTGTGTCCAACTTCCTCTCTCATAAGGAAAGGATCCATGCTGAATCAGTCACCCTCCTCACCACTCCACTTATCCATACTGGATAAATAATATCTGCAAAGACCCAGTTTCAAGTCATGCCGCTTCCTGAGGGCTGGGGATATTAGTGCTTCAGGGAATCATTAAAAACATGGCCTGCAATATCTATACTACAGATAAAGTTTTAAATAGGAGCAGAGAAGATGGTCCATTGTGAGGAGGAGGCAGCACAGTGAGTCTGAAGAGGCTAGCCTGGGCTAGCTAAAATAAAGTGCATGAGAAACTATACTCACAGTTTTGACCCACAAAGGTGAAAAGTGTAATTTTTCCTAGGAAATATTTTATTTTAGAAAGATGCCAAGGAATAGAATGCTATTGTATAAGGTGCAGAAATCACCTCAGTCCTGAACTGCACAGAGCCCCAGCCCCTCCACAGCTGCTGCTATAGCAATGGTTCGCTAAGCACATGTGTCTGCTGCTTCCTTGTCCTGGTTATGGGGATGAGCAGAGGAGAGGGCATTCTTCTTCAGATAAGCTCTGAAGAAGCCAGTTCTGCATTTAAAACCCTGCACACATAAAATTGAAACAAACATCTGGAGGCAGGGCAATGTCACAGCTCACCCTACTCCGCCTGATTTCCTTAAGAACACAGTGTGTTTGTCACTTTTCCATCACTGTGACAAACGCCTGGGCAAGACAACTTGAAGGGATGAAGCCTTCCCTTCATCCCTTGGTTTGTGGATTCAGGTCATCATGGTTTATGGATTCAGGTCATCATGGTGGGGAGGGTGTGGTGGGCAGCTCACAGCATGGTAGACAGGAAACCCAAGGAGGAAATGTTGTGCTGTCTGAATTTCTGCTTTTATTCTCTCTTCCTCCATTTGAGTGCTGGAGAGGTGGCTCAGGATGGAGGCACAGGGTGTGCAAAGCCCCAGGCTTCTTCTCAAAATGATAGGGAACAAAATCCTTCTTACCCTGTCCAGGATCTTATTTTCTCTCCATAGAACCCTAGCCTATAAGATGAGACGGTGGCACCCACATTCAAGGCAGATCCTTGCCGCCATTCTAGAAGCATACTGCACAGGCAACCTGGAGGTGTGTTTCACTGGACAATGTGCTTCTCAGTCAATCAAGTTTGTACCCAAGATTAACAAAACCACACGATTTTCAATACAAGTGACAAGCTTAGCCAGTGAAGTCACTCACTGTGCAAGCCTGGTAACCTGGGTTCATGGTAGAAGGGGAGAACTAACTCTTGAAAGTTGTAAAGCTGGGCAGTGGTGGCACATGCCTTTAATCCCAGCACTTGGGAGGCAGAGGCAGGTGCATTTCTGAGTTCAAGGCCAGCCTGGTCTACAAAGTGAGTTCCAGGACAGCCAGTGCTATACAAAGATACCCTATCCTAAAAAACCAAAAAAAAAAAAAAAAAAAAAAAAAAAAAAAAAAAAAAGTTGTCCTCTGACCCCTACACATGGATCATGGTGCACATGCACACACACACAAATACACACACAAATGCACACACTTATACACAAGAACACTCTCACGCAGACATGCACAACACACATACACATGCACACATGCATACAAGCACGCATACACAAGCACGTGCACACATACGCACACACACATAAGCCCACACACAGAATCTTGACAGTGTGTAGTGACTCATCGAGTAGACATACACTCATTTAACTAATACATACAAGCTTGGGAGCTTTTAATATCTCACTGTTGTGAGTTAAATAAAGTGTTATACATGGATCTTTGCCTGTATTTCTGATTATCTCCTCAGTATGCTTCTATGAGATTTCGGGGAGTCCAATTTTCGTTTTCTTTTAAAGAAAGACATTAAAGTGATAAATTGATGGCATGAACTCCAGGTATTGAGTGTTTTAATGATCTGTGATGGTGATCTGCTGAGGTTCTAAACACACAAGCATACACACACACACACACACACATATATGCATATATATATACTCACCTCATCCAGAACATTTATGAGCACATGGAGAAAAAAGAAGAAGAGCTGTGGTCTCTGGTGATTGCTACATACCAAGGACTCACAACATGTCTTTTAATGCCCTAATTTTGTGATTTAAGCAAGACATCTGAAGTTCTATACACAATCATTTGGGGTCTGAGGTTACACAATCTAGGTTCCCCTGACTTTCAGAATTTACTGCATCCGACTGGATGACTCATATGGTCCAGGTGACAAATCGGGGCATTCAGCCCTCTTTAGTCAGGCCCTCCCTGTTTACAGACCCACAGGGGATACCTAAGCCTGAAGATGAATTGGGCTTAATACACACCAGCTAACTGGGGAGCAGTGGGGGTTGAGATCAATGATAGGCAGATTTAGGAAGAGGGAGCTTAAAACTTGGTGGCTTTGGGGTTGCATTAATTATATAGGTATATATAAACTATGGTTAGGCTAATTTTTCATGAGGTTTCCTAGACTTGTGAGGAGAACCTAGGTCTAGTAACAAAGTCCACAACATCAAGTTCTAGCTTCCCCTTCCCTCCCCTCCTCTCCCCTCACCTTTCTTTCCTTCCTCTCCCCTCCCATCCCTTCCCTTTTCCCCTTCCCTTCCCCTTTTCCCTTCCCTTCCCTTTCCTCCCCTCCCCTCTCCTCCCCTCCCTTCCCCTTCCCTTCCCTTCCCTTCCCTTCCCTTCCCTTCCCTTCCCTTCCCTTCCCTTCCCTTCCCTTCCCTTCCCTTCTCTTCCCTGGATAGTTCCAAATAAATAATTTCATGTGGGAGCAGATTTTTGAACCTCAGAGGCTATTCTGGGACATTCTTTTGTTATTTTTATTTTATTGAAAGTCAAACTTGAAGACCAGAATTTTTCCTCTTCAAAGGTCAGGCCTATTTTTACTTCCCTTCTGGATATGTTTTTAATCAGAATTTCCATTCTCATTGGTACCCAGCCTTGCTACAAAGCAATTTGTCCACCTGCAGAGCTTAACATTTTCTCTATTTTAAGCTGATAACTAAAAGAAGTTTGTCAATGCATAAATTTTCTTAAGAGGTTTGTACCTGGAGTCCACAATTCTCCAGGAATTTTTGTTTCTTTTTCTTTATCTTCAATCATAATACATTTAAAAAATAAAGTCTTGAGATATTTTTCTCTATAATAATGAACTTTTTCAAACCTGTTCATTGAAACACCTTTGCAAGGATCTGCTTCTGTGAACAGAGACTCAAGGACAAAACCTTGGGGCTGGCCTTGATCTTGATAATTTTGCTTTATTCTTCACTCTGGGGCCCTCATGTGGAGTGAAGGAATGAAGACATTAACATTTGCCATGTGACTCTTTGGTTTCATCATCTGTCCTGTGAACAGCTCTTGTACCAAGCAGGCAAGATGGCTCAGAGGATAAGGGAGATTGCCACCAGGTCTGACACTGGGCTTGAGCTCCAGAAACTGCATGGTAGATGGGAAGAGTCCATGTGGGCAAGCTGTCCTGACTTCTACACACTCACTGTAGCATTTGAAGAGGGCACATGGATACTCACACTTAACCTCATACACACTCTTATCACTAGCTTCAGGATTTAGGCAGGAAGGGGGCTCTGTGCTAGGACTTGAGTTCCTTATAGCTCAAAAACAGGCCCAGGTCTATTTAGAGATCCAACCTTCTTAATTTGGAGTGTGAATTTATCAGGCTCTATGACTGCTAATGGCTTTGCAAGGTTCCACTTTTATTAAGACTTGAGATGTTGACAGAGATCATCCATCTGCATTCAGGCACTTGAGGTCTCCTCCCTGAATCTGCCTGGTCCAATAGCCTTTCTGAATCTCTGAAATCAGCGTCATATCAATCCAGTGACCTGCTGGTCATTTCTTTAGATCCGTCCCCTTCATTGCTCAGAAGGTGATTTACTCAGAGCTCACACGCGATTAACAGAAGGCAAAGCACTGTGTCACCCATCATCATTGTGATTAAGATCTGATACACAGGCAGGGCAGGGTGAGGAGGGGAGACTGTGCTCTGGATTCCTCTACTCCAGAAAACATATTTCTAAATTTTACATTCATGAAGAATGTATTCTTCCAAAGGGATTTCTCAGGCTTCATGCCTCCAGTTTAAACAAAAAGCACAGGGAACAGTTCCATTTTTAGATATTGGCCTCAGAAATATCTACCACCGTGTAAAGTCCATTCAATAAACGTGGCCCATTAAACACTAGCTAGCTCCATGCCAGGCCAAGAACAGTTAGTTCATTCTCTCTCTCTCTCTCTCTCTCTCTCTCTCTCTCTCTCTCTCTCTCTCTCTCTCTGTGTGTGTGTGTGTGTGTGTATGTGTGTATGTGTGTGTTTCTCTCTGTCTCTCTGCCTTTCTCTCTGTCTGTCTTTCACACACACACACACACACACACACACACACACACACACACACACACACACACTGAGCAGAGAATATGAGAATATGCTTGCATTCCCTTCTGCATTCACTGCAGAACTGCCCAAAACAGCAAGGTATGACAGTGAGCACAGCACAGAAGAACAGATGCACACAGAATACCACTCAGCATTTACAAAGAAAGAAGTCTTACAACTGGTGGCACATGGTGAATTTGGAGAACCTTATGTTAGTTAAATGCAACAGACACAGAAAGTAACACTCATGTAAGACTTGAGGAGTGAGGTCATAGAAGAAAGGAGTAACTTGTCTTCCCTGGGATACAGCCTGAAACGTGGAGCACTGCAGATCAAAGGACACAACTTTTAGCAATAGGGGAGCAATAAGTTAAATAAATTATCACCCAATATGCTGATTATAGTTAAATAAAAATGTATTATAACTTGCCAAGTAGCAGATTTTGTCTGGGATGAATTCAGATTTTAATTAGCTTGACGCAGCAATTCCGCAGCATGTACATATTTCAAAAATTCATTTTGTGGAAGTACATATATGCACATACATATATGTATATGTATGTGTATTCAGATTAAATCTGGATTAAAGGTGTGTCTTCCTACCTTAAAGGTACAGATTAGAAATAGTTCTTCCTACTTCAAATTAAGCAGAAATCCCTCACAGATGTGCCCTCTATTTTTAGGCTGTAGTTAATTCCAGACGCAGTCATGTTGACAACTAAGAATAGCCACCACAGGCTCAACAGTGGCACTTAACCCCTGTTGTAAAGTTCTAATAAGAGGAACACAGGTGGCAGCGACTCCCACAGTTAGCCAAGTCACTATTTTCATGATGGTATAAGCCAGTTTAAAAATCTATGATAAAATCATGACTCCATCACTTATTTATAATCACAACCTCAGGATAGAAAAGTTAGTCTCCTTTTGACAATAATATTTACCTTTGATTTAAATAAATAAGCCTTATTGAGTGCCAATCATGTGCAAACATGTCCAAAATGATGCCTTGCTCCTGTCTCTTGGCTGTTCCTCCCATTGCTTTCACTAAATCCCATAGTTTCTTTAGCCTTGGCCCTGGAAGAAGGTCAAGGTAGACATCGCAGCCCCTGCAGATGTCACTGTGGGTAGATGTGATTGAGCATTGGAACACTGTCCCTCATACTCATGAATGGAGCCAGACAAGCCAATGACTCCTTCCCTTTTGCCACAACTGGAAAATCTCTTTAGCTTTGAGCCTGGTGATTTACCCAAGTGCTTTGTCAGGGAATTTTGTAGTAGTCATATTCTTGCTGGCAGGTGAATGACCTCTTCAAGACCTCTGCACTTTGATAATCAGAGCTTGCGATTTCAAGACGTGCCCACCTGTGTAGTACTCCGAATCTGTGTCCTTTAAGCTGTAAGTTGCTGCCTATTGTCAGGTGATGAAATGAATACGTTGATTTCAAGTCTGGCGATCCAGAGCAGGCACAGAAGAGAAGCAGCATGAGCCAGCCATCAGACTGCAGGGTTAGTCCTGAGGAATTCTGCGTGCTTACAAGGAATGGATGAAAGTGGTGATGCGCTCTCTCTCTCTCTCTCTCTCTCTCTCTCTCTCTCTCTCTCTCTCTCTCTCTCTCTCTCTCTGACACATTAGAGCTGCAGTTCCTGGAGAGGAGCAGTTATTGCAAGGATTGGGCTTATGGGAGGAAGCAGGGAGTGAATATTCAGACTGATCTCAACAGTCTTTTAATAGCCTGAGAGGTGGGATGTCTCAGGGCCTGGATGCAGGGACAAAGAGAGCACTCCGTATGCCTATGCGATCCAAGTGGGCTTTGTAGCTAGGAAAAAGGAGGTCTTAATAGGGGAAGAATGGGGGACAATTAGATGTTTTAATTTAGGTTATTTTACTATTATTGTTTAAGAAAGCTGTTTCTTTGGGGAAGGTTCTGGTTTTTTGTTTGGTTTTGATTTTGGTGTTAGACTGGCAGGCAAGGATAACACTATTACCTGCTTTTATAACCAATGGTATCTAGGGTTGAAGGTGGCTGCTTTTTGTTTTTTATTTTTGTTTTCTCACTCTGGGAACTGTACAGATAGCTGGGTTTCTGGAACTCTGAGCCTACTCTGGGGCCTTGTTTTTTGGGAAAGAGAATATTTTTCCCCATAGTGTCTAACTGTGGTTTTATTATTCATTTTTTTGATAGAGATGCTAGCATTTTGAACATGTTCATGGTCATTCTTATACTGTCTTTGAAGTACCTCTTCAGCTATTACGAATGCTTTGAACTGGGACATTTGCCTTGCTGCTAACCCCTCAATATTGTTTCTGTACTTGGATAGGATGTCCTTTGAAGCTGTGCTTGGCCTTGTCCATTTCTTAATGGTGCTTTTGAAAGGTTTTTGTTACTGTCTTCATCCTTAAATTTACTTTATAAACATTTTTCTCTTGCAGTTTGTTTTCTTCTGTGTCCCCAGCAAAATATCTTTGCCTACTCTTAGGGTGGTTCAGTTTTTTCATACTCTCTTTGAGAAATGGAAAATTTAGTTCTTTTTTTTTCCTCAAAAAATTTTATTTATATAATTTATGTGAGTACGCTGTAGCTGTCTTCAGACACACCAGAAGAAGGTATTGGATCACATTACAGGTGGTTGTGAGCCACCATGTGGTTACTGGTAATTGAACTCAGGACCTCTGGAAGAGCAAGCAGTCAGTGCTCTTAACCATTGAGCCATCTCTCCAGCCCAAAATATTAGTTCTCATGGTGAGGTCAGCATCTACCTCATTTTCCCATGGTGTGGTAGTAATGGAAGAGCCTTTTGGCACGAGGATGTCTGAATGTCTTTCATACAGATATCCAAATCTTACAATATTGATTAGTACACATTTTTTCTTTACTTCGCTGAATTGCTGGGTCTTGCCAATCTTTAAGCCTGCTAGTAGGGTTGGAGGATAGGGAGAGAGAAACTTTGTTGTTTCCATGATTTTGAGCCACTGGAGCCTTTGACATGTTTCTGCTCATGTCAACAATATACTCAGCACTTCACTCAGCACTTCCTCTGGTCTCCACAAAAAATTAATAAAATAAAATAAACAAATAAAAGCCCGAAGATGTTTTGAGTTTTTACAATGTCACAGAATCAGTGTACCACGTAAGTTAAAGTAGATTTCCAGGCTAGGTAGATTGCTCAGTGGGTAAAAAGGTTTGTTTTACAAGTAAGAATTTAACTGTTCTGTTTAACTGTTAATGTAAAAATAACTGTTGTTATTTTTAGAAGGACAAAAATAGTTATATACATGCTAATATCGGCAGCGTTCTGTGATGCACACAACACACAAGGATGACTTAGGCTTTCTCATCTTAAGCCTAACTCAAGTAAGAAATCCTGTCTCAGGGGAATAAAGCAGGCAGAGAGAGGACACCAATGCCCAACACTTGCCTCTGACTTCTATACATTCACGGTCATATATGCATGCACACACACAAATACACATGAGTGCACATATACACAGACACACACACAATAACTATTTCTGTATATTATCATCAAATAAAGGAGAAGATAACACTTCCAAATAAGACCACCTATAAGAAAGACATCAGTTGCCATAATGACAAATTTCAAGGCACCAAACTATGAGATAAAATATTAATGAGAGAAATAAAAGATTCCTTAAATGCAGATGCAAATAAATGGTTGATCAGAAAACTCAGTGTAGTTAAGAGGCCAACCCCTCCCAAGCCCATCCTTTGTTCAGCACGATCCAATCCCAGCAGGCAACAGACAGCAGTGGTTCTAGTCTACAAAGAAATGTTGAGAATAGAGAAGTTCTAGACTGCACTGAACAAGGACAAAGTGAAGCTTTGACTCTGGGCTTCAAGGATCATACAGGTTAATGTGATTCAGACAGTGTGTTATGGCAGAAAAATAATAGTAAAAATGATAAAAATGGCACTTAGTCCAGAAATAGACCATATATGTCTGTATAACATGTGTAAATGATCACTTTACTTTTGATAATCAATCCTATCAACTCAGCCTTTTGCTGGGAGGCGCCTGAGGACAGTGTGACTTCACACAGTCTGTAGAGCTCCAGCTGGTACTGCTTGGCCATTCAGATGTTTAGCCTGGCTTCTCATCTCAGGACAGCACACTTGTATGTGTTGTATTACTCTTCAAGTTTCACTGGATTCAACTTACTGGCATTTTGCCGAGAATTTTATTCCTGCAATATCTTCAGTACTGGAATAGGGTGAATATTGGTCTCATAAAGCAAGACCAGTAGTGTTTCCTTCCTTCTGTTTGCTGGAAGGCAGGCTGTGCAATCCTGATGTTTCCAGTTTAAACATTTGAAAGAAGTCATTCCTAAAACTGTCTGGATATTTTGATGACACTGTCAAAGTAGGAATTCCATGACTGTAATAGTTACACAGTATTCTCTTAGTCTCATTTCTCTTGGTCACCAAGCAACTTAGTGAAGAAAGGGCTTATTTTAGCTCACAATTCCATGTCACAGTTCACGAGAGCAAGGAACTCAGGGCAAAAAATCGAGATAGCTGGTGACATCCACAGTCAGAAGCAGACATGGATGTGTGTCTGCTTGCCTACTCACTTGTGCTCAGCTTGATTTTTCTAATGTTATTCCGTTCCTGACCCCCATGCCTAAGGAATGCTGCCACCTTCAAGGGACTGGGTCTTCCTGCATCAGCTAAACTGAAGAAAATCTCCCACAGGTCAACCTGATCTAGACAGTTTTTTTTATTTCTACTCTCTTCCCAAGTGTCTACAGGCTGTGCCAGTTTGACAAATCTATCCTCCTTCTCAACTGCTGAGGCAGTCTTTCCATAGAGGGTACGGGTTGGTAGTTTGTGCTATTATGAGAAACTGGTCCTTTTCACATAAGGTGTGAGAGAAATTGCCCATTTCATGGTTCTGCAGGAAGAGTGGCTCTAACACTGCTTGGATCTTTTGATACCCAGGGATCTGAATGACATGATGCTCTCAACTTTGGAGATGTTGTCAGATCTTTTCATCTTTCCTGTTCTTTGTCTTGTCAGTCTTGCTCTAACTTCATACGCCACCTCTGCTGTCTATTTACACAGATGGTCTTAACTATTTTGCTGTTGTGTTGAGTAATATGTACAGTTTTTGTTTTCTCTTCTCCATACTGTCTGAAGACCTCTTCCCATGGGATTGGGTGAAGAAAGCACAGATCACAGGTCATTTGTTTTCCTTTGATCAGGCTCAGTGTTATGTCCTGCCTAGTCTCTAAAGCATTGCATGTAACATGTGCCTCCCACAAGTTGTTTAAGATGACAGCTTAAGTATAGATGAGGCTGTGAACTGAGGACCAAGTATTCATGGAGAACATTTCATGTTCAATCTACAGAGGAAGCCTAGCATTCTATCCTCAGAACCTAAAACAAACAAAAAAATACCAGGCCATAACATTTTTATTCAAATAAATTGTTAGTGATTATTCTATGAATCACCAACACATCTAAATGGGCAAGATGGTAATTTTCAAATATCATTCAAGGCTCTCTGGAATTTCTATATGATGGAGGAAAGATACCTCATTGTCAGAAACTTGGGAGTCCAAGAACAATAGCTATCTATGGTTATGGTGATATTCGTTATTTTTATAATCATTGTAACCAAATATTCTGCAAAAACAACTCAAGAAGAGCCAGATTTATTTTGGCTAACAGTATGAGAAGATAAAATTGATCCTGATAGGAATGTGGGATAATGGAACCACGAGGCAGCAGGCACACGATAGCCACAGTCAGGAAGCTGAGAGAGATGAAAACTGGTACCCATTAAGCTTCCTCCTTCCCCCCTAGCCCATGGACTGGCAGTGAACACACATGACTCTTCTTCCCCATTCATTTAAACCTCTCTGGAAGTACTTCACAGACACAGGAAAGGTTTGTCTCCAAGGTGACAAATCCATTCAAGTTGACAGTGATCCCTACAGGCTGACATCACAGAACTTTTGGTTACTGGCTCTACACACATGCCTGGCATCTCTGTCCACACCACTCTGCTTGTTCAGTAGGAGAAACCCTGTACCAGTGCCTATAAGTAGTAAACAGTCAGGGAAGGAAAATGAGAGCA
This sequence comes from Apodemus sylvaticus, assembly GCF_947179515.1. Taxonomy (NCBI): domain Eukaryota; kingdom Metazoa; phylum Chordata; class Mammalia; order Rodentia; family Muridae; genus Apodemus; species Apodemus sylvaticus. Next base: position 1,217,590 of record NC_067486.1, on the reverse strand, counting down.
AGCTAGAATGGCAGAGAAGTGTACACTAGACCTCACAGAAGATTGACAGGACTCTCGGGACAAAAAAAAAAAATCCTACTGCAAGAAATATCTATTAAGAATGATGATGTTCATTCTTAATGTGAATGAACATTGATGTGTTCATTCACATTATTATTCATCACATTATTGAACTGATGTGTCAATAGCTGTTCTGCTTTGAAATTGTTGGTGCCGCTGCCTCTAGTGTACGCCTGAGACTGGGAACACTGTCCAGTTATGGTCTTCTAGCATCACATCAGAGTTGCAGAGCAGTCCCACCAAATGCTATGTAAATGGGATCTCCACTCATGCTCCTGTAAATAGTTCATTGATCCAGAACCCCCTCAGTCTCCCTGGACACAGCGCATCCTGCTGATCTCTCTACAGGGAGTCATGCTTTTCCATTTGTTCCCTGCTTGTCCTTTCAGAGCTTCAGACTCAGCCACCAAGTAATCATCCTCATCACAGAAACAACTCTCACAATCAGTCTTAGCACTTGGTCTGGGTTTAATAGCCCCTGTAGCTCTTTTATTTGAGTGTGCGTGTGTTTGTGTGTGTGTGTGTGTGTATGTGTGTGTGTATGTGTGTGTGTGTGTATGTATGTGTGTGTGTGTGTGTGTGGTGTCTGTGTGTGTATGTGTGTGTGTGTTATCAATTGACTTCCCACTCTCATTTGTAGTTGTCCTGTCTTCATGTTTGGCACCAAGGTAGTCCAGGCTTTTATTATTCTGATCCTGTTCCTAGGACATTTTTGACAGACTCCAGAACAATACAGTTCCACTGATTGTTTTAGAAAAACCTGATTCATATTAGAAGCAGATGAGTTTACTGGCAGATGTATAAAGTCACTCTATTTAAGCTGGGATCGTTAGGTAGCCCACATTCTCTGGGCAGGAAACTAAGCGGGGCTTTGAGGGGGGCTTGCCTTTGCTGTGGGTATTCTCCTGTACTGAAGATAGGGCTCTGAAGTGTCTGATCACACTCTGAAGCCCAGGGACTTAGGTGATATGTTCTAAAGGGCTAGAGTTGAATAAAATAATAAAGACATTATGTGGAAAACTTGACCTAATCCAGAGCTGGTGGTGTGGTACTAGACTACTCTCTAGTGGCTGATTACAGAGCAAGAATTTCAAAACAAATTCCAGATTTCACAGAAATGGAAAATAGGAATGGTTAAATACCATTTAATAGGGGGTGTTCTTTATTGAACATTTTGTGAAAAATACACTGGAGAAGTTTAAAAGTTAAGGATTTGTGTAACTAGTCACTCTTTATGAAGCCAGTAAAAAGATGAGGGAAGATGTAATCTCCATGCTGATTTTGTCAATGGAAGAATGACAACGCCACCTTGACTGTTAGGTGCTTCAGTTATGAAGTACTCAATTATGTCTACAAATTGTGATATTCTGTGTCAGTTCTAAACTGACTGGCAAATGTCTCCAAACTATCCCCTGAATAGAATCTTAAAGTTTTAAAGGTTGAGTAAATATCTTTACTATTATTTTTTGCTTCTGGTTTCCTTTGTTGATGTATTAGTTTTTAAGATCTCATTTCTTTTCATTTGAAATCATTTTCAAAACTCTATGAGCTGGAAGAAAGAAGGTGGAGAGGTTTGGCAAAGAAATTGTTAATTTCTAAATGCAATAGAAAACTTACTAGACTGCATCTCAGAAACCTAACTTCAGACTGAGTGTTGAGTCTAACATCATAGAGTAATCATTAAACATTGGTATTTGATTAAAACAAGGAAAAACAAAAGACACACAGAACTGGGTCTACTTTACGCTGGAGGTCACTCAACTTTTGTGGTTGTCTTAGCATTAAATTAATTTGTGGTAATCATCTGGCTATTTCTATTATAGTTCTGAAGCATAAAACATTTTCAAATCACTTTATCTCAACAAATAGTAGTGTGCTTTAATTATCATTAATCAAAAGAAAGACGGGTTTCTGAAAGTAAGCTCTCGGCTAGATAAACCGGTCACTGGAAACAAAGGCCACGGCTTACTGCCATCATATAAATCAGGTCACAGACATGATCTCATTCACTCTTACGGGCAGCAGCTCTGTGTTCTCATGACTGCCATGTATGAATACACAAAGTGATGTTTTCTTCGATCCAGTCTGCTCTCTGGAACTCTTCAGTGAGGTAATGGGTCACAGAGACGTGGAACTGGGACGCTTGAATGAGCACACTGAGGAGCAGATGGTCATACTTTCATGAAGAAGTGCTGAACTAAGAGGAGAGAGCCTCTACCTGCAGGAAGTGACCAGATAGGTCCTAATTAGCTTTAATTGCCAACTTGACACAATCTAGAGTCACCTGAGAAGAGCAATTACTCAGGTTGTATTGTCCTGTAGACTTGTCTGTGGGAAGACTGTCTTGATTGTTAATGATGTAGGAGGCCTATCACAGGATAGGCAGCACCATTCCTAGGCAGGTGGTTTTGGGACATATGTGTGCTAGCAAAAGGGCTGGAGAGATGGCTCAGTAGTTTTGAAGAAGATCTGGGTCTGGTTCCCAGCATCTACACAGTAGTTCCCAACTACTTGTAACTTCAGTTCCAGGGCTTCTAGCATTTACTTCTGGCTTATGTGGACACAAGGTATGAACATAACATACAGACATGCATGTGGAGAAAAACATATAGAGAGAATAATAATAAATACATCTCTGAACCTTTACATGGCATATTAGCCATGGGATAAACTCAGAGGCAGCCTTCTCTGACACCAGCTGGTTGCTTCACGGACATAAGGCTCTCTCTCCCCTCAGATCTTCTACATTATTTCAGTCATTACTCCCAAAGAAATCCACCAATGTGCATGTGGGACATAGAAGGGCAAAGATGAACTGATTGGGCAGTGACTGGAAAGTGTTAATTGAGTTTAAAATTCTAAGCAGGAGAAAGAATACTGAGCAGGACTGAGAGGACATGATATTCAGGATGTCAGCGTGACAGTATGAGGTGAAACAAATGAAATGATGCAGAAGAAAATGTAAAGCTGCTCATTCTGTTTAGTTTTGCCAAAAGTTCTAATGTCGAAGAAGCAAAATAAAACATAGGAACTATGTGTGTGTGTGTGTGTGTGTGTGTGTATGTATATGTATACACACATATTTCAAGGTAGAAAAAGATCTTGGGTAATATCAGGCAGTTTATCTGAGAACAGAATTTTAAAATATATACTAAGAAAAATTTGAAGGATAATGTTAAAGTATCATCTAGTTTTCAGGCTGATGAAACATATTTTATATAAACAAACAATATTTGCTTCAGAATCTAAGGAGAACACACCACCTTCTGAGTAACTTCCATGCCCAGCTCTCTTATATTATGTGTGAAAGATATGAAATTTACCAACATCAAGGGCTGGCCAGTTACCCATGCAAGCAGAAAAAGAATGTTAGTCTTATATATTTGGCACTCTATAGAAAGTTGAAATATAGTTACTAAGAATGTATAACATTATTGAAAGATAACTCATCTCAATGTAATTGTCAAAATAGGTGCTATGATAAACTAATTAAGCTTAAAAAAGCCAGTCTTACCTTTACCATCATCCTTATTATCATTATCAGCAATGGCAGCCACAAAAATCACCATTACCATGATTACTACTACAACCACCCAAATCAGCATCATCTCACAGTCAAAGTTATTATAACCATTATCATCATCACCAAAATCACCATTATCATAACTACTGCCATTGTTGTCACCATCAGCACCATTACCACCATCAGTTGCCTCTACAGCACCATCAGCACCATCATAGCAATGTGAAGCTCCACCCCACTGCTATTGAAATGATGAACTTCCTGGGAAAATGTAAGAAGCAAAATCACATGGAATTTCTCTACTGATCTCAATGCAAATGGAGGTGCTTCTGTACTCCTGGCTTTGAGGGTGAGCAAAGTACACATGTACCGAGTGTTTGTTCCACAGTGGGCACACCAAACCCCTAAAATGGCAGTGCCACTGATGGTGCCATGGGTTGTACACTAGACTCAGCTCAGGCTAATTCTCTCGAGGTAAACAGCAAGATTAAAATCAGCATACAAGAAACCTTGTAGGGAAGGTTTCTGTTTGACAAGAAAAAGCCATCGTTAGCCTTAGTCACTTCCTACAGCTAAGTACTTCTGGGAGCAGCATCCAGTTCCCTATTAACTCAAACAAACAAGGTCTAGCAGACCAAGCCCTAGTTCCCAGGCAGTCCCAGCTAGTTCCTTGCCTCCTTCCTACTGCAACATAACTCCTATAACTGGCAAGACTCTGACCATTTTGCTTTTTTTTCTGGCTCCCCAGAGGCAGCCATGGCAGCTTTCAATCCCCTAAGGTGAACTTTTTCCTCCCACCCACAGAGTGGTCTGGATTGGTGGTCTCACTGTGCCTTCACTAACACCTATGAACTTTGAGTAGTTATTTCTGAAGATTTAATACCGACCTGCAAATCTTTTCAGATATTGTGGGCCGTGCAGTCACATAGAAAAAGCTTCTATGAAGGATATGTTAAAGGAATAAGAAGAAAATGAAATAAAGCCATTATGTTCCATTAACCAGAGGGTGCACATGGAGTTACCTATGGCTCCAGCTACATAGGCAGCAGAGCATGGCCTTGTTGAACATCAAAGGGAGGAGAGGCCCTTGGTCCTGGAAAGGCTCAATGCAGCAGTGTAGGGGAATGCCAGGACAGGGAAGTTGGAGGGAGTTGATTGGGGAACAGGGGGAGGGGAAGATGGGTTATGAGACTTTTGGGAGGGGACTAGGAAAGGGGACAGCATTTGAAATGTAAATGAAGAATATATCTATTAATAAAGTTTTAAAAAGCCATTACGCTTAAAACAAAATAACAAGAAGTCTACTGTGATGACTTCATAGCTCAGCACGACTCATTTTCAGTAGTGTTGAACAATTTGATGAAGAGATTATAACATCACAGTTGGTAAAAATTATCTTGGTCATAACTTATACATAAAATTTCATTTTCAAATACAACTATAATCATCATAAAGATAAAAAATGGTTAGACATGAACATAGAGGTCTGATTGTGACTGTGGCTGTGATTTGCAGGAGGGAGAGATCACCATAGCCACAGGTAGCCATGAGAGACCCTGAAGGGAGAAATAGTGATCTTTTGATCCCCAGTTCTATTCAGATTCTAACAACAAAGCCAGCTTAGGGGGATGGGCAAGCCTCATACCATGTAACCTAACCTGGCCTACCAGGAGTCAAGAAAGCAGATAAAGCCTACCATACCTGAAGGCTGTCTCATGGCCAGAACGAAGATGAAGGATACAGGAGAGAGACTGTAGGAATATGGCCTGACATCTGGGAGAGAGAATAGCAGCTAGATTATTTGTAAAAGAACAAGAAATACTACTCCGCATTAAAAAGAATAAATTCATGAAATTCTTAGGCAAATGGTTGGAACTGAAAAATATCATCCTAAGTGAGGTAACTCATTTACAAAAGAACACCATGGAATGCAGTCACTGATAAGTGTATATTAGCCCAGAAACTCTGAATACCCAAGACATAATTCACATATCAAATCATTCCCAAGAAGAAGGAAGGAGAGGGCCCTGGTCCTGGAAAGGCTTGATGCAGCAATATAGGGGATTACCAGGACAGAGAAGTAGGAGGCGGTTGATTGGGGAATGGGTGAAGGGAAGAGGGCTTATGGGACTTATGGGGAGAGGGGAACTGGGAAAGGAGAAATCATTTGGAATGTAAACAAAGAATATAGAAAATTTAAAAAAAATAAAAGAAAAAGATGTGGTTTATACAAACATGGACATTGCTAAGATTTGAATTGTGTCCTCCAAAAATTTATGTACCCATATCCTAACTCATTATCTCAGAACACAATCTTATTTGGGAAGACTGCCCTTGCAGATGCAATTATATACACCGCTTAGGATGAATCACAGAGTGACCTGCACACCCGTTACCAAGGCAACAGCCACCATATTCCCAGAATCCACTTGGCTCACCTCCCACCTTTACCTGTGGCTATGTCACTATCCATATATAAAAGAAAGGCCCCTATGATCTTTCTCTCTCTTCTCCCACTTCTCTTCCCGCCACCACCTTGCCCTTTTCTCTCTCAATAAGCCTCATGTAGAACTGTTTGGTTTGGTGTGGTCCTTCTGGAGCCCTGTGACGATCACAACATAAGTGAGTCTCATTTTAGAACATGCATATCCTCACGTGGATTGCTTTAGCAAAAGAAAACGGACTTACTCAAGGACTAGAGGACTTCTCCGATTTGTAGTACAGTGAAGTGGATCTAACATTTAAAATGCAATTCATTTCTAGTCTTTAACAGCATATACCCTAAAGGTCAAAAATGTGGGTTGACATATTTACATATTTTAACCTTGTGTATTTATTTAAAAATTAGTGTGTGAAGTCTAACTTTAAAACATCTTGTACATTGTTATTTTAAAGATTTTTTTTTAGATAACAACTTGCTAAAACCATACTGTTGATTTTTTCCCCTCCAAATGTGACAGCCTCAAGCTAAATTCTCAATGTTGCAGGTTTTAAGTCTTGCAGAGAAGTCACACTTTCAAATATGCCATCAACATAACTGGTAATAAACCCCACACTCATGTGTGTGTAGACACTGAGCGCCTTGGCCTAATCAGGTCCTTTGCTAAGTAATTATCGTGACACAATTTTAGCAGCAAAGGTTAAGCATCTTCATCTGAGTGGAATCTGAAGAAATGAGTCTTGATGTGATAACTGCCATTTGTCAGCATCCGCAGAGGCCTCTGACAGGCTCCGGTCTCCCTGGCAACACCACAGCTCCTTTTCTTTTCCAGTGACCTTAGACACTAACGAGACAGGCAAGCCCAGAGGGCATAAAAGGTATTTCTAATCTGTTTCTCCTTTTCTGACTTGACCAGGCAGAGGCACATAGGCTTGGCTGGAAGCATTAGAAGCAAAGGGACACTTGCTCCCCAATTCTAACTCTGTCCATGAACATATTAAGGATATGTGTATGTATATGTATGTGTATGTGTATATGATGTACATGTATATGTACATGTGTATGTATATGTGCATATATATGTATATATAATGAAGATATGTAAGCATAAATATACACACATATATGTACACATGTATATGCACACATTTATGTATATGCTTATATATCTTCATTAACAAAATACAGTATTAATTTTAACCTTATTATATCAGAGAGAGCTTTAAATAATAGTGCTAAGTAAATAAGTAAATTAAGCTGAGGCCAGGCCTAAAATATTCCTAAGTAGAAGTGAAGAAGTAAAAGAAACTGTATATGACTTCACTACCAGCCAAATGTATTTTGAGCATTTGATGTTGATGTGCTACCAAGATTAATCAAAAACAAATATCAATCAAAAAATAGACAAACAAGCACACCCTCCCCAAAACAAAAATCTGAAACCACCAAGAGAATAAAACACAAACATAACTTAGGCTCATCTGTGCAAAAGCCTTCAACGAGCTCCACCTCCCAGGGCGCTGGCACAGGCCTGGGAGTGGACAAGACAGCTGAAGAATCTCTCGGTTTTATTTCCTCTCTTCACTTGTACCCTAGAGAGGCCCAGGCCATGTTCCCTCCACCAAGGCGGGGCCCACATCTCTTTTGGAGCAGTCTAATTCACAAAACACTGTATGGCCTTTAACTCTTTAAGGGTTTTTTTATATTTCATTTTCATTTTTTTATTATATTCAACACAATATATATTTTTATGCCAATCATAAAATTGATGGACATGTTATTAAATGAATGTAAAAAGATAAAGTCTTTTTGTTTGTTTGTTTTATTTTTAATAAAGCTTAAAATCTTGTCTCTTACTGTGGTACAAACCCAAAATAAGAACAATTTTCAGACATTGGAGTTTATTGTACTAAGACTGTATACTTTAATGTCTCTCACATTACCAAAGGATTTTACCTCCATAGCAGCTAAGAGTTGACAGTTCTGCTGCACCAGGGAATGAATTGTAGGCACAATTATTTGGATACAGATTTCCTGCTACGGTCAAAGCTAGTTGACTTGAGTGATTGTCATCATTCTCAGCCCACGGGGAATGTAAGACCACCAAAAACCGAGGGCACCCCAGCACCTCACTCCTTGGAAGACGACACCCAAATCACTCGTGAGAAACGGTCTTGATGCAATAACATGAGGATTTCTTTATTCCAGAATTCTGGGTTCCACAGCCGTAAACCATACAGGGCTAGAGGACTGTGGACCACGAGTGCAGAATTGCGACAGCTTTTATAAGTTTACAACAAAGCCCGCGAATCATAAACCAATCATTCCTTAGCATCAAGAGCCCACATAGTGCGAACCAATCGATTTGTACCACTCTATAGTTTTTAGGCCAATCAGTTTAAATTATTGGAACCCGTGCTCCGTGGACCAATTACTTTCCTATTTTCTTGGAGGTCTATAGCTGTGTGAACTCCTGGATGTGGGTAATGGTATAAGAGGTTTATAGAAGCAGGATAAGCAAATTACTAGCTCATTTCCAGTTACCTTGTGGGGCCAGGAGCACCTATTCAAGGTCTTTTTGCCTGGCTCTTAAAGGGCGGGCTCTGGACCTTTTACCTAGTTTCTAACAAAGAGCACAAAGAGCAGGCTCTGGAATGTGAAGTGTTTGGGGCTCCTTAGAAGGCTGGAGTTAGGCTGTATTTTCTATTCTTTCAGGAACAGGTTATATTCATTTAAGAAATGGTGTGTGTATTAAGATGATCTATCCATGAAGTCAGTCATTGACTGTTTCAATGAACAGGAGGGTAGCACAGACATTAGGTGAGGATAAGACCCTGGTTCATTGGCTGTGATGATTTTGAAAAGAGTTTATCTCAGAAAAAGAGTAACTTATAAGGTCATCTTCTTCAAATTTGATATAATAGTTATAAATATCAAGCAAAACATACAGTCTTGCTCTTTGTTGTTCTCTTACAAGCCATTTCCCGAATCAATTGTCTGTGTTTCTTTTGGCTGCATAAATAATTTTGAAACATGTAAGGCATTCTGAAAACCATAGTATAGTGTAAAAACATCAAATAAACAATCCTACTAATAGAGAGGCTGTGATAGGAGAAGGATGATTTCAAGACCATTATGTGGTACACAGCAAGACACTGTCATGTACAAATAAGCAGAAAGTGTATATGGAATGTACAATATGGGACCTATTTCTCCAATTACCAAATTAGAGAGATCATTGAATGAGAGCCAACAAATTTCTAATTCCTCATATTTCTGAATTTCAATTGATTAGGATATGTTGGTTATATTAATTTTCATATTAAGAGATATTAAGAAAAAGTGATTGTTACTTCCTGTTATTTTTGTTGTTGGAGGTGGAATTATGTTTGTGTGGGTTTGTTAAAAGATTACTTTCTTGCTTTTTCTAGGGTGTAGTTTCCCCCCTTGTGTTGATGTTTTTCATCTATTATCCTTTGTAGTGCTGGATTTGTGGAAAGATAGTGTGATTGTGTCTCAGTTTACCCTGTTAAAATTGAATATATAAATTTATCCACCCAAGATCCTCTTCAAATACATTCACATCTCAAGTGAGAACTTTGTGGAGTCAAGCATCCCTTAAAAATCATATGAAACCTTCACCTTTAGTATTTTAGTCCTGGGCTCTATTTGGAACCAAGAGTAAAAGACTTTTAAACATTGAGGAACCAAAGTATAAAATACTGGAACATAGAGAGACCTTCAAGCCTAGTAAGGTAGTCACATTTAAGTAAGGTTATCAGGTGCATCCTAATCCAATGAGATTGGTGTCCTTAGAAAGGTTTAGAAGAAAACCAGAAGCATATAGGGGGAAAACAACTGAGAACACAGGAAGAAGATGGTGGGAGGCTGGAGAGATACACCCACAAGCATGGTGGGGCTTCCAGGGTCACAGGAACCATCAGGGGCCACAAAGGGGAGGAGAAGAGACTCTTTCAGAACCTTGGGGGTTAAATACAGCTGACTGGCATTTTATTTTTACACATAGCCATGAACTTTTTAAATAAATGTTTGTCATCTTAAGCCACTCACTCTGGGATCCATTGAGTCTTTTATACCCCAGGTCCCATGTCTGTAGGTTCATCTAATAGTGGATCATAAACTATTTTTAGACTCCTAGCTTATACAGGGGTAATTGTAAGAGGAATTCCCTAAGGGAGGGAGGCTAGGAGGGCATGGAACAAACCCCAGGGAAACCTACTGTTTTCTAAACCAATTAAAAATATTAGTTGGGCTGGAGAGATGGCTCAGGGGTTAAGAGCACTCACTGGCTGCTCTCCCAGAGGTCCTGAGTTCAAATTCCAAGCAACCACATGGTGGTTTACAACTATTTGTAATTGTCATGTATTAGTGTAATAGCCCTCTTCTGGCATGCAGATAGAGTTCTGACATACATACATTAATAAATAAATCTTTAAATATACATATCTGTATATGTATACACACACATATGTATATATAAGTTAAGCTGGTCAGTAATGTGGCAGGCAAATCACTGTGAGTTTAAGGCCAACATGGTCTGCAAAATAAGCTCCAGGACAACCAGGGCTATACAGTAAAACCCTGTCCCAAAAAGCCAAAAATAAATAAACGTGGATAATATATACATATATACACATACATATATAATCTCATATATATATATATATATATAACACATGTATATATATATATTTGTATATATAAATGACTATGTGTGTGTGCATGTGTGTGTGCACATGTGTGTGTGTGCGCATGAAAAATAGCTAAAAAAGACATATCCAGCATGGCTGGGTAATCTGGTTCTCAGAAGCTACAGTTTATTAAACAAAAATTCCAGTCCCAGGTATGGGGCACCTCCCTGTAAGCTGTCAGTTCAGAAGGACCCAGAGGTTCTGTCTGCTAAGCTATCAGGCTGTTTACTCTCCCCTCTTGGTTGTCCACTAGAACTAGATGGCAAGTCCTCATTGCCGAGACACCACACACCTTGGTTGCAAGATGCAGATAAAGCAATCTGAAACTGGGCTGGATGCTTGCTCCTGCTGGCCAGTTTTCCTAGTGCCGGACTATTCCATATCACCTGTTGTGAGGGCCAGTTTTCCTAGTGCCAGACTATTCCATATCACCTGTTGTGAGGGCCAGTTTTCCTAGTGCCAGACTATTCCATATTACCTGTTGCTTTCTATTTCTTCTCTACCAGAGATAAGACTGTACTCAGCATTAGACAGATAAGCTTCTTCCTGCAGTGTACTCATGGCTGCTCAAAGTGCCGAGAATTAATGAAGGTGAGCACATAGCCCTAAAGAGGACATTAGTGCTATCTCCTGTCCAGCTCAGGGAGCTCGTGGAAGAGAAACTGAGAAGAACAGGAGTTCAAAGTCAGGGTAAAGGGCTTCAGAATTCTGTCTTTGTGCCGTTACAAGCCCACTGCAGACTTGATCTCCCAGTAGCTGCACTGGCCTGCACTGGGCCTCAACACAGTATAGAGGGCTCACCACACGGCATCTCTATTGTATTCTATTGGAAATAGCCCAGAGCTGAGGGGGTCTAACAGAATGTTTGTAGGTTCCATGCAAATTTTACTGTGCCATGTTATACAGTGGATGTGAGTGCCTATGGACTGTTGGTATCTCAAGTGGGCCCAAAGCCACCCATCCTCACAGATGACCTCAGAAGAATTGGGACCAATCATTATTACCGGAAAATCATATAGTTTGCTTCTTTAGCAGGAATGAAATGAAGCCATCCCATCCCCTGAGGATTGGGGTCCTTACGTGAATGTAGCTTCAAAAAGTTAACAGTGTTCAGAATAGTGTGCAGAATAGAGAAATCCCAGCAGTTGGTCCCTGGGTAGCTGAAGTGAGCCATGAGTCCAGTGGAAATGTATTTATGGCTGACTAAGCATAGCCAGCAAGAACTGAACACAGGTAGTAAGCACTGAGCACAGGTGGTGAGCACTGAGCACAGCATGTAAGCACTGAGCATAGGCAGTAAGCACTGACAGTGAGCACTGAACACAGGCAGTGAGTACTGAGTACAGCCAGTGAGCACTGACCACAGGCATTGTGCACTGAGTACATACAGTAAGTACTGAGCACAGATAGCAAGCACTGAGCACAGGTGGTGAGCACTGAGCACAGCACATAAGCACTGAGCATAAGCAGTAAGCACTGACAGTCAGCACTGAACACAGGCAGTGAGTACTGAGTACAACCAGTGAGCACTGACCACAGGCATTGCACAACTGAGCACAGACAACAAGCACTGAACACAGGTGGCAAGCACTGAGCACAGGTGGTGAACACTGAGCATAGCATGTAAGCACTATACGCAGGCAGTAAGCACTGATAGTGAGCACTTAACACAGGCAATGAGTATTGAGTACAACCAGTGAGCACTGAGCACAGGCAGTGAGTATTGAGCACAGGCAGCAAGTACCAAACATAGCCAGTGAGCACTGAGTACAGTCAGCAAGCACTGAGTATAGGCAGTGAGTACTGACAGTACTGAACACAGGCAGTGAGTACTGAGCACAGCCAGTGAGCACTGAGCACAGACGGCAAGGACTGAGTATAGCTAGTGAGGACTGAACACAGGCAGGGAGTACTGAGCACAGGCAGAGAGTACTGAGCATAGGCAGTAGTAAGTAGAGACTGCTTTGGTGCCAACTCACTGGTTCTTTACTATCATGATGGCCAGTCTGTTTCTTCCCCAGGGGGCCAAGAAAACAGGCCCCCTGGGTCTAGAATTACTAATCTTAAACAAGACACTGCTGCCTTTCTTAGTCTGTAAGTACAATGGCTTGAGTTACATTTTGCAAATACTTGAAAATCTTCACTTCATAATGAAAGCTTTCCCCTCCAATGCTATATGGCTTGGCTAAGGCTGTGATGTGACTTCAAGCTCCTTGACACCAGAGATGCTGTCTTATGGTCAGATTCACTTCCCAGTCCTGCTGAGACATTAATTCTCTTGGCCTGAGGTTCTTAAGCTTAAGATGAAATGACAACATTTTTCTGCCTTAATAAACTCTAAAGCATGAATTTTGTTTAAACCTCGTAGTTTCTAGTCTGCCTGTAGCATAGATGTACACTGGTACACATGCATGAACACATGTGCCTGGGTATCCACACTCTCTCACACATACACACAGAGGCTCATACATGTATGTAGACAAATACACATATATTGATGAGCATGTATGTCTCCATAAGATCTGTGTGCATATGCAAGAACATACACACATATTTGGGGTACAATCTCCCTGCTGTCCTCCCTGCTTCTTCTCCTAAAAGAACATCGTGGCTGTATGAAGTACCTTGTGTTCTGTACCCGGGCTTATTCTCATAGTGGGGACAATCTCCCACCTCAATATCTCTAATGGAATCACATCTGCCAACCCTTTCGCACCATCTAAGGAAGCATTTACTTCCAGAACTTAATATGTAGTCAGTTTTGATGGCTGAGGAACCCTCATTGTTCAGGAGAGGCAATGTGATTCATTCTCCATTAAGGTAGAAGGCAAGCAGTAAGCTATAGGCAGGGGTAACAACGTATGGTGTATACCCTTTGGCTTGCAATGAATACATTATATTAATGTATTTAATAAGGCCCATACAATTCTGTGGGGTAGGTATTATCATCTATTACATAGGTGGGGAAGCTGGGGCCCAGAGTGTTTCTGGCCTGCTTAATTCTTGTCTCCTGGAACTGGGCCTAAAGCCCTTAACCAAGATGGCATATCTTCCTTCTTAGTTATTCTTTCCTGTCTGTGAAAAGAAGTATTTGTCTTTAGCTGTCAGCATTTTCCCAGTACAATAAAACTCAACAACATTCCTCTTCCATTAATGTGTACCTCAAAAATAAAATGAGATGGTCAGAAATTAAATTAAATGGACTCTGACAATAGGCACTGGCTATATACAAAGTTGTGAGGGCACATGGAAGCTGGAATCTGTGCACTGGACCCTCCTGCAAACAAATCTGCTTCTTAGAAAGGGAAACAAAATACTCACAGGAGGTAGAGTGTGGGAGGGGCTTGGGAGGAAGAGAGGAGGGGTAGGGGGGAAAGGTGGGCAGTATGGGTATGGTAGGAGACAGGAATGGTATACACAGGGTCAGGAAATTGAACAGAGGTGTGTAGCAATGGGGGATGGGGAGCTGGAGGTAGCCACCAGAAAGTCCCAGATGCCAGAAAAGCACATTTTTAACCCAGAATTGCCCCTGTCTAAAGGAAATACAGGGACAAAGTGTGGAACAGAGATTGAAGGAAAGGCCATCCAGAGACTGCCCCACTTGGGGATCCATCCCATATAAAGACACCAAACCCAGACACTATTGCTGATATCAAGAAGTGCCTGATATAGTTGTCTACTGAGAGTCTCTGCCAGAGCCTGACAAATACAGATGCAGATGCTTGCATCCAACCATCAGACTGAACATGGAGTCCCCAATGGAGGAGATAGGGAAAGGACTGAAGGAGCTGAAAGGGTTTGCAACTCCATGGAAAAACAACATCAACCAACCAGATCCCCCCAGAGCTCCCAGGGACTAAACCACCAATCAAAGAGTACACCCAGAGGGACCCATGGCTCTAGGTACATGTGTAGCAGAGGATGCCTTGTCTGGTATCAATGGGAGGGGAGGTCCTGTGAAGGCTCAATGCCCCAGTGAAGGGGAATGCCAGGATGTTGGGGCAGGAGTGGTGGGTGGGGGGGGCACCCTCATAGAAGCAGTGGAAGCAAGGGGGGATGGGATAGGGGTTTTGAGGAGTGGACACTGGGAAAGGGGATAACATTTGAAATGTAAATATACAATAAAAAAGAAAAAGAAAAAAAACAGTCTGCTTCCCTTGGAAAACCATTTATTTCTGAAGTCTAGTCAAGCACAAAGGAAGGCAGGAGCTTGGGGAGAGTTGGTTGCCCATGCTGACTGCTGGCCTAGGCCTTTAGTCTTCCTCCTCTTTCCTACAGTGAGGAGAATATAGAGCAAAGAATTAGACAATGTTACCCAAGAAAGATGACATCACCTGAGATGGACTCCATCACACAATATCAAAATTATCACCCTAAGTAGTTGGCACCCTCTAAGGAGGACATTTTCTAAGGTAAATGATGTCACCTATAGTAGATGATGCCATCTGGGGTAGAAAATACTACCTATAAGGTAAGTTATCACTGAAATGGTCAATGCCATCTGAGGTAGGTGATGTCACCTCAGATGAATCTTGTCATCTGAGGCACACATTTCACCTGAAATGATGTTGTCCTGAGAAAAGTGACACCCTTTGAGGTAGATGTTACTGTCTGACATTGTCAGTAACACCTGAGAGGGAGTTATCACTTGGGATGGACTAAATCACTTGACCCAACATAAGACAAAGCTAAATGTGTCCACTCAAGAGAAGCTATGACTTTCAGGGAATGCTGGGAACTCTTTTGCTTCTAAACAGAGCTTTTAGATTGCCTGCCTCAAGCCTAAGCCACTACCCCAGGCAATTCCAGTTGAAATAAGCACCCCAGGCAAGAGATTTTTCATCAACCATACTACCACCCTCTCCTCTTCAACAGGAGTGCAGTATCACATGTTTACCCATGTTTACACATGTTTTCACATGTTTACCATAAGTGCCACACAGCCATTAGATGGCACCATAAAACAGTTATCTTGAGGAAAATAAGCGAGGAGAAGTCAGGCTCGGGCATCCTCAGACCCTGGGATGGATAAAATTCCCAGACAAACAAAAGACACAGTATCACCATCCCAACCCTAGGAAGCTGAAGATGCAGCCATGAGTAATGAAAAGAACCTATCAAATAGCTAGAGTCTTAGAGTTAAAAAAAATGAAAACCTGCTCTATATTTTTTTTAAAAAAAGATATTTTGATTTAGATTTGAAATCAGTGGGCTGGACTGTTTAGCAAAGCCACCCTTAGCTCCATCTTGGCAACCCATGGTAGAGATGCAAACTCTGTTATAATTGTTCCTCATAATGGAACATTATACAGGAAAAACAACACAAGCAATTTTCCCTAATCAGGCTGTCGAGTGAAAATAATTAAGCAAAATAATGCACGCTAATTACAAAACCTGATACTGATGTTCCCTGTGTTTGAGGAAGTAGGGGTGTGCTTTTATTTGGACGATTACTGATTATTATAAATTCGTATTGACTATCAGCAATATTCTGTCACAAGAAACACTTGACTCCACAGTAACTATATATGGAGACATAGTGAGTGCCCTCTCTCCACTTCTATAGGACCTCCCTCAGCTCACAAAGGCTGATGGATTTCCCAGAAACCTGAGAGCAGTTATGTTGTGATAACTGCAGAGAGAAGCTAGGAGGAAACAAATGGTGAGGATTGCCTTAAGACGCCAGCCTTTGAGGACCCCCAGTTACCTCATGATATGCTAGAAAGTTTCCAAATGATGAAATGGACCAACAATGGACAAGTGTGAAGGCCACAGGTGAGATCTTTCACAAGGCCCACAAGTAGGTCAGACAGATCACCACTTTCTGGTATGTAGGTTACAGCTCCCAAGCAGAATCAGCATAGCTTAAAGGAACCTCCCAAGAGCCAGCTGGTTCCTGTTCCTTAGCCCCATTCCTAACCCAGTCAATGTGACTTCTGTGTAATTTACAGAGTCCTTTCTGGTTTTCAGATTCTGTAATTCCATTTCACTTATTTGGTATTACAAACTAAAACAAACAAAAAACCAAAAAAGCCAAACCAAACCAGCATGCCTTATATTTTTATATGTTAGACTTAAGTCTATGATACATTATGTTAATTTCTGTATTGATATAAGATAGACTTAGATGAAGGATTTTGGTTTATCTCCTTATGCTAAGATGTCTGTTTGCATCTACATCATTTTCGGAACCTGCTGCCTTTGCTTCATCGAATCTATTTCACACGTCTGTCAGCAATGGCGGGGTAACTATCACGCGGGGCTTTTTCTGGGGATATCTGCTTTGTGTATATCCCTCTGTCTATTGTGGCTATTTCTAATGCACTGTGTCAGTCCAAAATTCTCCTGCATCCCTGGCAATAATACATCTCTTCATCTAGAGGTAGACTTACTACCCAGGAGCCTACAGAAAGACTTAGAGAACTATCCCTGAAATTTTCAGCTTACAGTAGAGACAGTCATCTCTTGATGTCTGCAAAATCTGCTTTCAGAACTCTCTGAAGCTAGAAGATCATGGATATTCAGGACCCTTGTCTAAAAATGCATATAATCTATATATACAAATTTCGTATACTTAGTTGTCTCTAGACAAATAAAACCAAACGCAATGAAGATGATGAATAAAATAGTGTTGTATCTTAGGAATGGTGAGAAAAATGTTTGTATATTCTCAATGTAGACATGTCCCTCTGCCGAATATTTTGACCTGAAGTTTGTGGGAATCTCTTGACACCCAGAATTAACTGGTGACTTGTATTTTCTGGTTGCTGTACACTATTACATTCTTAGGCTTAGATGTTGGATCTCTGGTCCTCTAAGCAGGGCAGCTCTCTGCCTTGAGGCTGGCATGCAGGGGTATATGTACACATAAGATTCCACCTCTCACTGTATTTTCCTTCTGTTCAATGGGTGGTTAGAAGCAGACCTGGCGCATAGGCTACAGCCATGTTAGGCACATCAGCTAAGCTGTAAATAAGAAGTGACATCAAGGCCAGTTTATGAGACTAGAGGAGCCAAATAAAAGCACGACTGCAGCCCCCATGGAAGAAATCAATTAGCCTTAGAATGTCATGCCCAGTATTAGCTTCACAGGAGAGAGGCCCTGTGTGATGGTCCAGATTTTATGTCTGAATGTTTCTGTTGTTCTTGCCATAATGGGCTGTAGAACACATCTTTCATTATGGTAAACTCAAGTTATCGCACATTTGGTGTTTCAAGAAAGGACTCATTGTCAGATGGAGTTGTTTGTGCATGTATAGATATGTATGTACATACATGCATGTGTGTATTAACCATAAAAATATGGTCCATTGTAGCCAATGCAGATATTTCTGAATCTATATTAAGATCCAGTAGACACAGAAAATGGACACAGACTTAAGTAAAAGAATGAATATTTATTTTTCAAATTCCTTTAAAGGGCCAATGTCAAGAATGTGGAAAATTAAATACCAGTATTAGAGCATGTCTGTAAATGAGGAGAAGACTTTCACACTTAGCAACCTCCTGAGGTGAGGTCTTTGAGAAGCCCCATTAGCAAGTGAGGAACAAAGGCACCAGGAGCTTGAGAAAGTCCCCAACTTTGAATACCTAAAGGTATTCAGTCAGGCTGGATTGGCAGCCTGGCCCGAGTCTCAAATCCTCAACTTAAGCTGCAGAATCATTCAAGTCTTACCTGATGCCATACCCAGCCCAGTACTGAGCTGGAGCTGTCATCCTGTTCTGTCCTTTCTGGATGGATACTAAATCCTGATTTAAACCAAATCCTGGCAGGAATGACATATCTTGGATTAGGAAGCTGGGGATACAGGATGTGATCTACTGTCTGCGCGCAGACTGATCGTAATTGAGGAATACTTGTTACTGGGGTTGGGTTTGAAATGTAAGATAGTACTCCAGATCCCTTTCAACACTAAACTCCTGTAATCTTACTTATTAACAAACACAATATAAAGTATAGCTTGTGATTCTATCTAATTCCTTATTCTTGTATCTCACAATATAAGGCAAAGATTTGTTGAAGGCAAAGATTGTGCCTGGGACCTCACAGATCTCGGAAGCCATAGACCACGGAGACTAAGTATTGCCCACTCTCATAACCCTCACGGACTGTAAAATCACATTGACTCTAGTGTTTTGTTATAATCTTAGACAACCTCAATGACAAAGGTCTAACGGCTATTACTGATTTACTATTTCAGACAACAACATTCTACAGGGTTCCTGGGTGAATGGACACTTGTGGATCAGTCTGAGGAAAGACTTTAATTTGCTGTTATTTGGTGTCAGCCACATAAGGAGGTGGGCTGGCTGAGTTGAGTGACATGCTTGTTCTCAGAATGCTGTCAAAATAAATGGGCCTTGATTCTCCCAATCCCTAGAGGGGCTGAGCATAGAGCATGGCCCTGGACAAGCTATGTGACTTGAGACTTCATTATGTTATAAAATGAAGATGGCAGGCAACATCTTGTCTCCAGTTTGTTTTAGGAACAAAAACAACAGATGATCAATGTCCTATAATATGGGCTCAATATCTAAGCACAGATCTATCATTGTACAATGAAGGACTGTTCTTCTCATACTTCAATCTCCCCAGCTTCTTTCTTCCAAGGTTACCCATGAGCTTCTTGTTCTAAGAGCTCAGGACCTGCCTGTTGCCTAGAAGATAGTAAATGGCCTTCAGCATAAACTGAATTTGCTGTCCTCGTATGAAGCCTCCTCAAAGCGTCTGTCTTTATATTCCCATATAGTTTTCTATTTCCCTTTGGTCACCTGGCTTATCTTCTCTGTGTATACATATCTTCTCTCCCTCACAACTGGTGCCTCTCCTGCTTGGTGCTTTGCTCACATGGGTCACTCTGCCTGAATTATTTTCCATCTCTTTGATGCCTGTTTCTCTCTGCTTCCCTGGCATATCACTCCCTGCACCCTTTTACTTCATGTATTCGAATTTTGTAGCATTTCGTATGGAATGTGACCATGTAGCTTATTTGTTTGCCTAATGTTTGTCTTGTCTTAACCACAGGACCAGGGCACAGAGATCATGAACAAACTCATATATTCACACATGTATATATTCACACATGTGAGTCTATGTACAAAGGGTATATTCATGCAGAATTTGTTGATACAGAGTGATTCACACTATGCAGATGAGGAAACTGTGTCACGAAATGTTAGGCCATATGTGCTCATGTTAAAAACATAGCAGAAGGGTCCATATATAAGCCTACATATGAATCTCTACAAAAATATGTGCAGAACCAGCATGCAAAAATGGAGTCAGCCTTGGGATCTGTCTCAGGTAGTGATGTAAGAATTCACTTTTTAAGTTAGTTAATGTGCATGTGCATGTATGTGCTCACACATATATACATACATATGTGAATATATGCATTTGTGTGCTCAGGCATGTTTGTGTTTGTGTGAGTATGTGTGGGGGCACATGTGTACTGAGTATGCATACTAATGTGTATATAGATATGAAAGCACATGCTCAAGTATGTGTTTGTTCATGAACAAAGCTCAAGGCCAGTAGGTATAACATGTGATGTTTCCTTTTGTCAGAACCATGCAGTTGGTGATGAAACACTAAATGTTGGAAACAATGTGGCTGGCTTCTCATCACATCTGCATGGACTATGACATGGGGTGAGATGAGGTGTTGCTAAGGTTGAGAATCAGCTAATTTATGCATGATGCTTAACTACTTGTTTTACCAGCAACAATACTCACTCCTTTCAAAACAAGAGTTCCAAGCAGAGTTTTAATTAACTTTATATCACTGTGAGAATAAACACACATAATGTTCCCGGATTGGATTTATGCTACATTATAGTGTCCATGAAGCCATTGAGAAGCCTTTCTTTCTTTCGGCAATATTCAGTGTCTGGCAAACTGTAACATCTCCTAATTAAGAAGACTGCTGCATATGGCTTCATTGAAAGTTAGAAGGTTTGGGACTCCAGCTGCACTCTGGGATGCCAGTCGGGTGGTCTGTGTGCCCATCTGTGTTCCTTCTGGGGAAGCCAGATCCCTGTGGCGTCATGTCTCATGATTAGGGTCCTTTGTCATTGAGACTAAAAGTCAGGCTTATGTGATCAGCCATTAGAGCAAAACAGAGTTCATCAGTAGTGTGCGTGTGTGTGCTTGTGAATGGGTGAGTGTGCACATTTGAAGAATATGTGTGAAAATGTGAACAGGTGGTCAGAAGTCAGCATTCAGGAGCCTTACATCTCAATATTTTCAGGATTTATGTTTATATTAAAATTGTGTGTATGCATATATGTTATTGTGTGTGGGGTTGGGGGGGGTATATGACCATGAATGTAAAGGTCAGGACATCAGAATCCTCTGGAGCTGGAGTTACAGGCATTTGTGAGGTAACCAACATGGTTGATATAAGTGAACCCTAGTCTTCTGCCAGAGCAGGGCACATACCTAATGGTCCCTACCTCAGTTTTTGAGACAAGCTCTCTCACTGGTTTGGAGATCCCAAGTAGGTGACACTGGCTTGTCAGTGGGCCCAGGGTTCTGCCTGTCTCCATAGCCCCAGGGTTGGGATTCTGTCATTTACCACCCTGACTGGTTTTTTACATACAGGTTGCATATGACCTCAGGTCCTCATACTTGGGCAGCAAGAGCTCTACTGTCTGAGCTATATCACTACTGTATTTAAAGAGTAAAACTCATAATACTGGAGCTGGAGAGACGGCTCAGTAGTTAAATGCACTGACTTCTCTTCCATAGAATCTTGGCTCAGTTTAATTCACAACTGTCTGTAACTTCAGTTCCAAGGACTCTGACTCTTTTATGGTCTCTTGAGGTCACTGCATGTATGTAATGCATATATGTACATGAATGTAAATACTCACAATGACAAATAAATAAATCTTTTTTAAAAACATAAAAGGTAACAGCAACAATCTATGGCATACTGGGACAGGGTCATTCTACTGGTGGAACAAATAAAATACCAGCATCCTACCACAAACACCAGCAGAGGTAACATGTTTACTGTCTCAGCAGAACCCCGTTAACAATGGAAATATAGCTTACATGGGGGCATCTTTTCATTTCAAATTCTATTTGAGGCCTAAATATCCAACAGTCACAGAGAAGTGATACCAAGATTCTCTGAAGTCTTCCTGGGCCCTACATGTTCCTGGAGGATTCTTGGGCTCCCAGAGATGGACTCCATCTGGCACCATGAGTCAAACTAAATTCTCTCTTCCTTAAGTTGTCTTTGTCATGGTTCTACAGAAAAGCAACTAATACTGAAGTGAAGGAGAGTCTGGGAAGGTATCTGGGACTACGTCAGTCCAATGCGTGAAATAAGTAAGTGTTCTGCACATTTCTGAGGAATTGTTGTTACGTTTCATAAACTGTGAGAAATATGTGTAAGAATAGGAAAGCGTTTGTGCAGTTTGCTGAAGTAGAATTTTAAATACTCATAATACCACATTCAGCTCTTACTTCACATTGTAAATTTTTTTTGTATTAAAAAAATAGGGACTGAGGAGATAGACCATGAAATGCCTACTGTGCAAGCATGGAGACCTGACATTTTCAGCCACCAAAAGTCTGGGTAAACCGCATGTGACTGTACTCACAGTGGATCCCTGGAGTTCTCTGACCAACCAGACTGGCTGAATCAGTGATCTCTCGGTTCAACGAAAGACTGTCTCACAAACTAACATGAGGAGAAACTGATGCCTGAAATCTATCTCAGCTACCACATTCATGCTCATGTACCACTCACATGCATACACATATGATCATACACACACATATAACACAGAATGAATAAACTAATTAAACTTATCTTAATAAACTTAATTTTATACAAAGCATGAAATAGATGAGGTGACTGCCAATAGAACATTCCAGGTTTTATTCACATATACTGTATTGGTGTTCATGGTCCAGCAGTCAATCTGGGTCTCTCTGCCTAAGGCCTCAATCTGTAGAAACCTCTGCTAGTGGGAGAGAAGTGAAGAAATGCCAAGATTGTCTTGACTTTTGTTTTCCTTTTTCCTTTTTGATGAACAAGGCAAACAGTATCCTGTCAGAGCTGGCACTGAGCAACCCAGCTGCAAAGAATGTCTGAGCTAGGATCTGTGCCAAATGTTATACTAAATGCAAGAGAAATGACAGAAATCTGCAAAATCCTGGCTTGGGCTGAAATTAGTAGCTTGTGTTTCAGTTGAATTAGATATAATCAGTTAATTCCATATTAAACTCAAAGTGGGATTGGAAATAAATTCTGAAATTTGTAATATTTTCTGTGTTAGAGAGAAACATGGCTTTTCTACCAGCTTTTGAATAGCAAGAGCTTTATGGTGTGCATGTGTGCATATGTGCATATGTGTGTGTGTGTGCATGTGTGCATATGTGTGTGTTCATGTGCACACTATCAAAAATAATATTATTGTTACATAGGACGAAGATCAATATATCAGTTGTGTATCTAGTTTCTAAGCTCAGGGACTCACAGACGATAAACAGCCTCCCTCTCCTTCAGAGGCATGCTTTCCTGAGGAGAGAGAGGACATCCATTGAAAAGCAACCCTCAGTCTGGTCACACTGTCTCAGTGTGACAAAAATTCCCCTGGTATGTTACTCTAGAACGGGCCACTCTGATAAGCTCAAGTGTGCAATACAGGCAGATTTTGCATTCCAACTGATAATGACTTCATTTCTCCCATGTACAAAGTTCCAACAACAACGGAATGAAGTGGGTTATGCATTTTCAAAACCATACTAGAAAGTTTCGATTGCCCTCCATCACTTGTGGCTGCACTTGCTGCTCTAGTTTCATTCTGTGGCTGTGATAAAACACTCTTACCAGAAATATCCAGGAGGGGAGGATCTTTCATTTAACATTTGCAGGTCACAATTTATCACTGTGAGAAATTAGGGCTGGAGCTCATGGCAGGAACTAGAGCAGAGGTCACAAAGTAGTGTTTTTTATTGGCTTGCTCCTATGGCTGACTCAGCCTGTTTTCTTATTCAACCCAGGACCACATGCCCAGGAGTGACACGACTCATGGTTACTAGTTCCTCTTCATCAATCAACAGTAAGAAATTCCATACACAGATGGCCATAGGCCAATTTGATCTGGGCAATCCCTCAATTGAGACTCTTTTCTTCTCAGGTGCCAGGCCCAGCCCCTTTGTGAGGAGAGCTTGGCAGTCCACCTGAGCTTTGGATGCTAACGCGCCAGTGACACAGTGCTGAAAATGACAAATAAATATCATCTAAAATCATAACTCAAAAGTACAATAGTTGGTTCTTCACAACCATATCACATTCCAAGAAGATGCATTTAAGGACAGATAACCTTCAATTAAGAACCACTTAGCATCTGTAAGTACTCTTTACAGAGGGAACAAACCATGCTTGTCCTCCTGAGAAATGATCATCACACTTGAGAAGATCAGACAAACTGATTGCTCACTAACAGGGCAGAAGAGCAAGTAAAGTTAGTTTTGAAATTACCCAATGTTTCCCATGCTGTATTAATACAATAATAGGAACAGGAAAGGTCTTGACTAGAACTATTCACATATCTACTCCCAATAGGCTTCCAGTGCAAGATCAATGTCCATAAATGTTCATCAAGTGCCTACCCAGTTTGGAGCAAGGATTCATGTAGAAAGTACAATTGTAGACCAAAACAGAAAGACATTCATGAGACACTAAGAGAGCCTAACACCATGGCAAAGCCAACGCAAGATACAGAAAGGTGATTTCCTATTTTCTCTGATTTACCCCAGAGGTCCAAGTGCATACTATCTTCATGATAGAAGAGCTGAGATATAAACAACATGCCAGCAATGGAACCTGCTTCCCTGTGATCCACAGGACATGTACATGGCCTCAAGGACAGTGGTGCAAAAGAACTGGCATTATGTGTACACCTATGATCCCAGCATCCAGGATCCTGAGCAGAAGGACTGCTGAAAGCCAAGGCCAGCTTGGGCTACATAGTAAGTTTAAGGGTAGCCTATGCTATGTCATAAAACTTTGGCTAATACATAATGAGAGACATAATGAAGCAAGGCTAAAGGGAAAGACGGGAAACAGGCCAAAGCACAAGGAAGAGGAACTAAAGGAAATGACTGAGCTGAGAGTCACATTGTATTAAAAGAAGACAGATTTTTGAGACAGAAAGGATTAGAGCAGAAAGTTAATAACAATGGCATAATCAGGAAGATGGGTGATAAATTGATAGATAACAGGCAGAAGATACAAATATCAGGGAGCAAGATATGATAGATAATAGGTAGATGGCAGATAATTGTAGATAGATAGATGATAGATAGATAGATAGATAGATAAATGATAGATAATGGATGATAGATAGATGACCGATAATAGATGATAGATGGTATATATATATATATATATATATATATATATATATATATATATATAGTAGATAGATGATAGATGACAGATGATAGATAGACATGTAGATATAGACAGATAGATAGATGATAGTCAAGAGAGAGATGGTAGATAGATAATAGGTAGATAGGTAGATGATAGATAAAATGATAGATGATGAATAGATAGATAAGTGACAGATAAATAGATAATGTCTTAGCTATGGTTTTATGCCATAACAGACACTATAACCAAGGCATTTCTTATAAGACCAATATTTAATCAGGGCTGGCTTATTGGTTCAGAGGTTCAGTCCACTATCACCAAGGCAGGAGCATGGTGGCATTCAGGCAGGCATGATGCAGAAGGAGCTGAGAGTTGTACATCTTCATTTGATGGCTGCTAGGAGAAGACTGGCTTCCAGGGAGTTTAAAGCCTGCACCCACAATGACACACTTCTTCCTACAAGGCCACACCTACTAATAGTGCCACTCCCTGGGCCAAGCATATTCAAACCATCACAGATAGGTAGATAGATAGATAGATGATAGATAGATAGATAGATAGATAGGTAGATAGATAGATACATACATACATACATACATACATACATAGAGAGACAGACAGGTAGACAGATTATAAATAATAGATAAAAGATTGGTACATGAGTAGAAAGATAGATGATAGTTGAATAAGAGAGAGAGAGAGAGAGAGAGAGAGAGAGAGAGAGAGAGAGAGAGAGAGAGAGAGAGAGAGAGAGGCAAAAAAATCCCACATCTTCCTAACTTGAGAGCCCGGAAAACAGAAGTCTGCAAAGGAACTATGAAGTAGTATACTGTTAATATACACACACTGATGCTCAAGCACAAAAAGATATGAACATGCAGATGAAATGGCTCCAATAGGCATAATTCACATGGAAGCAAAAGCTATTTATTATTGTGGGGCTGGGTGTATGTCACATGGACCTCAGAGGAGAAATGTGTAGGGTTGGGTCCCAGGGTTTAAAATGAGGTCAACAGGTTTCCTTGGCGATTGCATTGCCTGTTGAGACAGCTGGCCTGCCCATAAGCAAGAATTGTTAGCTATATAATCAGATTTAGTTTTCTTGGACTTTGGAAGATATAAAAACATTTTATGTTCAGAAGAACTAAGGAAAAACCGAGAAAAGAAAGTCAATCAGAATTAGACAGGTCTCAAAATTACCCAGATCTCATGTTTACCACAATAACCTTCAACTTGTGACAATAGTACAAGATCTATAAAACAACCCCAGAAATGTTTTAGCCAGCCTAACTCTTACTCAGCTATGACTATAGACTATAATGTTCAAATGGGAAACATCAATGTTCACTGCAAGTCTAAATGAAAATTTTGGGGGAAACTAATGGGAAAATGAGAACTATACATAATATTTTAGGTGTATGAGTGTTTTGGCTGTGTGTATGTAGATGTATCACATGCATATCTGATGCACATGGAGCCCAGAAGATGGAGAAAAATGCCACAGGTCAGGATCTTTAGACAGTTGTGAGATGTCACATGCTCACTAGGAATCAAACCAGGACACTCTGCAAGAGCAGCCAGTGTGCTTAACTGCTGAGCCATCTCTTTAGCCCTGACAACTTGTATGAAACTCTAGCTAGTAATAGGTATGCCATTTTCTCAGGATAAAGGCTGGAGATATCTGCAAATTATTTCAAAATGTATTGAGACTTAAGATAAATGTGTGGAGAATCGGTAAATGGATATCTGATAAAGCAAACAGCAAATACTGACTGCATAAGTAAGCAGCAGTTAATGGTTGTATATTTGCTTATTTTCATTTTTATGTCTTTTAAATATTCATAATAAAAATGAATTATGGAACTCAATTAAAGAACTGACTATTTCCTGGTAGGTTACCCAACTCCAAGTCATCAGCCCTAAGCACATATACATATGAGTAACACTAAATGGACTTATTAGGTATTAATTGTTGCACAAATATATATGGATGATGTGTATATATATATATTACATACAATATAACATATAAAGTATTATATGATATATAATATGCCATATATAATATACACATATACATATATATGATCTATGATGTATGATCTATGATATATAATATAAAATGTATAATATATATGTATGCATCTGTGTGTACTAAGAGCTGACCACTTGGGATTAGATATAAATTTGCAATCACAATAATTAAAGAAAAACAAGTCCTAAGTTTGAAAAGGAATGGTGAGGGACATGGGAGGAATTGGAGAAGTAGAAGAGGGAGGGGTTGGAATGATGTAACTATAGTACTCTCAGATGAAATTCTCAAAAGTTTTAAAATTTAAATAAAAAAATCAATAGAGAAGGGAAATAAGAGATGTGTGGTAGAGGGATGTTTGTAACGAGGTATCAAATGCCTTTAGATCCTCTACTGAACTAAAATCATCAAACCACAGATGTAAATGGGACGGGAACTGATAAAACTGCCACCAAGTAAAACTGGGCAGGGTCCACACCCACCATCACTGCCCATGGCTGATATCCTAGAGTGATAGGGCAAGTGCAGCCTATCACTTTGTAGTTAGAGATAGCCATTACAACCATTAACTCACCCTGCATAGTCCATGCTCTTAAGTGGACACACAAGCAACATGGAACAAAAGAGGAGAAACAGCAGGCAGTAAGTCTGAGGCAGAAACAGGTGTGGCGTACTGCAAGTCTAAAAATCTACTCTTGTCATGGACACCTGATTTTACAATGTTTTGTTGTGTTAAACTGCTTAAGCATTCTATCATTCAGGATGGGCAAAGGCATAAGAAGTATGTGTGTTTAGGTAGCTATAGCCATGCCTTATACAGCAGACAAGCTCAAACGGGTCAAGAACATCCATGGGACAGAGGACAACATGACAGAATCTGCTAGACAGACATGTGGCTGTCACCCATGCCTCTCAGGAAAATTAAGGTAAATAAAGCAAAATGTAATAGAGAAGGAAGATCAGAGGCAGGAAGATAAGGTAACCTGAAGACAGATCTCTCCCTTTCAGTACCTAAGAAAAAATGTCAATCTTGAAAACATTGTCAGAAAGAGTTCATTAAACTTTTGCAAGTGGAAGTGGAAGAAAGCAGAACATACTCTTGGACTTCATGTGATGAAACTAACTTCAGGAGATTTTTCCACCTGGAGTCTGAAAGGAAGCCAAGGGAGAGATTTGAGAACATCTGGAAAATTGTTCATAAGCGCCACTCAGATCAAAACCCGTGTGATATGGCAAACACAGTATTCGGAAGAAATCCTGTCATCTTGTATATTGTACAGATAACATGAATGGAAAGAAATGGTGAAAGCAATGGAAAGATGGAAAAAATCCACACTACAAGGCAAGAGGAGCAATGAGGAGAAAAATACACTGGAGACTCAATGATCTTATAGGTGCCCTTATAGGAGTCACCAAAGACACTGGAAGCCAAAGGAAAGCAGTCAAAAAACAAGTCCCAGAGGTCATGTGAAATGGGCTGAATGGATGTGAGAACCTATACACATATCTGAAGTTTTAAGACAATCAGCAAAATATATGCATCTCTAGTTAACCATGGAAGATGAACACATATGCTGAGAGAGGAGGAGGGGAGGGGTAGATTGTGAGGAGATGCGATATTCCAGCATTCAGCTTGATAAGAGAATTAGAAGCGTGCATACTTAAAAAGAAGAAGGTAATTATCATTATTTGCATACAACAAAATTGAATATGAAAAATGCATGAGCACCAACTGGAAAGCTGTCACAGAGAGATAATCCTGTGAAGTGATTGAAACTGTCAAAGGTAGAACTAGGCTGTCCACCTGTATAGACAAACACCACTCTGGAATCTGGAGTTTGGATTTCATTCCCAGTAGGAAACAAAGGAATGCACACCATGAGGAACCATGAGGAACTTGTAAGAGCCACATGAGCACCAAACACTCACCTTTGTTAACAGGATGCTAACTGAGTAGAAGCATCTGATGAATATAAATGCCTAGAACCCCAATATTACCACTTGAGCCCTAGAAGTCCCAAACAGGCTCATGTACCTTTATGTTTGTCCCTGCTGGAGTCACTGTCTGAGGGAGCCCATAGAGCCTTCAGCAGGTGAAAGAATTTGTCACTGGGAGTCAGGCTTAGAGGACCATATGCTTGCCTCACTCAATCTATAAGTCTGTTTACTGGTTCACCAAGGTATAAGTAAGCAGTCTTGTGCTCCTGTTGACCTATCTGAAAAATAAGCTCCAGGCTCATGACTTTGGGCTTGGTATTCTTTCAAAACAATGCCTGCTTCCGATTTCTTTGCTGCTATTCCCTTCCCCTCTGACTGAGCTACCTTCCAGGGACACCCATGACATCACTCAGAGGAGATCGATTTCTATGACTTCATCATGGTGAAGATTACTTATGTATCTAAGTATGTAGATTACTCCAACTCCCTCCCTGACTACAAGTTCCAATCCCACCTGCCGCCTGAGCTTTCTAAGATGACTCTGAGGAGCCAGGACATGTGAGCCTGTATGTGAACCTGTCTGCAAGGACAAGATGGGATGAACAAGATAAATAAATCACCCATCTGTGGGAGAAGATGGAGAGCAGGGTCTGAATAAGATAAGTGGATTTTTGCAAGTGCTCTGTTTGATTCTAGTCTTGGTCCATGAGTCCCTCACTAACCCACCTACCATACTACCTCTCTATTCTACCTGCAAGTGCTATCCAAGCAGAGAGGATGCCTAACCACTACATCTCTTCTCTGCTTTGCTCATACTCTCTCCCAATTTCCATCCTCACAGGTAGCTCAACTCCAAGTACACTTGGATTCCCTCTTCTCTCCATTCTCGTGTCTTCATTATCATACCCTATAACCAATAACCAGAACCAACTTTTAAACACTTTACTAAGATTATGTTTCATTATCTCCTGCTTAAAACAATGATGGCTTCCCTCAGTGTCACCTAAAATAAAACTCAAAGTTCTTGTAAGCAGGAGCAAGACTCTCAGAACCTTTATTCATCAGTCCGTACATCCCATAATAGGCTTACAACATGTCGTTGTTCCTCACTGCTATGAAGAATTAGATTCTTTTCCTATTGCTATGATAAAATGTCCTGACAAAAGCAACTTGGCAACAGAGAGAATTACTCTAGCTCACAGTTCAAGGGTGCAGACATGGTCACATGCAGACAAGGTCCCAAGGCCAACAATAAAAGGCAACACCAGACTCCCACAGGCCTATGTGAAACTCCAAACAACTCAGTGGCTGAGCAGAAGTAAGTCCAGCTTTTGTGCTCTCAGCAGTGACACAGGCAAGGTGAATCCAGGATCTAACTGAGTCACTACAGTTGGAGGCAGATTGACTCAAGTCCAGACCTGAGTCTCCTTGTGCCCCTCTCACCTTTCCTTGAAACATTTGGATTTAATGAGGTTCCAACATCGTCAGCTCCCATGTGACTGATGGTCACAGCCCCTTTAGCTCCCGACGGGAGTAACGGAAAGATCCCTGACATCTAGATATACTTGGGGTGGGAGTCCCACCCTAAGTGCTTCTAAACAATGGGGTCTGTCCTCTGCTTCACCATTCAGTGATGGGAAATCACTATCTCTAAGCAGCCTGTCTCCAAGTTTGAAATGTTTTTAATGCTAGTTCCTTCTTTCCACAGACATAAAACCTTTCCCTGCCTTCTCTTCCTGCCATCCCTGACAATGAAAGGTATATAATCCTTACAAAGATGGCTTTCTGACACTGCAGGTAACCAGCACACCACTCTGCATATCCCCACTCCACTCAGGGACTTTCAGAGATGCCAGGAGACCATGTCCTTTGTCCTCCATGGATGCTGTGCTGCTCTATGACCCATCATGCAGCTGTCACCTGATGGTCACTTGATGCACTTTCAAAGGCTTGGCTGTGCTGGCCAAGATCACTGGCATTCCCCACGTAACTGCACTGTAAAGTCCTCTGGCTTATTTGGCTCTGGCTATTACCTTTGCTGTCTTTGTAGTGTTGGAGCCGGATGCCCCTCCCCCATGCTCCTGCATGCTATTCAAGCTTCCTACCTTGCACATCACAACTCAAAGGTCGCTGTTGTTGTTTTAAGAATATATCTTCAAACTTTAAAATAACTGGCTCTCAAGAAACAAGAAGTTAAGCTAAAGAGGAAATATCTAGTCAGCAACTAAAGCTGTTTACTTTGGCCACCAGAGGGCTCCCACATTTATCCTAATCTGTATGGAGACAGCCAAGAAATGATATTATGAGTTTAGCAAGCTCATTAGAATGTGAGATGCTTCTCACCCTAGGACACAGTTTTTATAAAACTATTTGATTTGCCTCTCTCTTCGTCCAATGCAAAGCTCCTAAAAAATGTCCAGCACATTCATACACACAAGCACTTAATCCCTAAAATAACATTTCCACTTTAATTACCTTCATTCATGCACTGATTAAAACCTTTACTACTCACTCTTGGCTGTTTCTTTGTATGTATGCCATCAAACAACCATGTGAAAGAGCAGGTGCTTTATTTTCAGAATTTATGTGCTTTGCTGAAAGTGGGTACTTGGAAACCTGAATGAAAGCATGGAATTAATTTTCTTATCAAAATGAAAATGAGTTTTTAAAGAGATAATGATTAATGTGGGGGGGATAAAGCAAAGAATCGATACTTTTGTACATACTGGAAATGAAATCTGATGGTCTTATGTGTTTGGAAGAGCGATTTGTTAATTTTGCAGTAGTGTAAAATGAGTTTTTAACAAGCAGTGACTGTTGAGTTGAATAAAGAGAAAAGGCAAATGTTGGATTTATCATGATCATTCAAAAACGGTGAGAAAGAGGAGAGGACCCTCAGCTAAGCAATGGCAAACTAGTTCTCCCGGGAATTCCAAAGCCCTGAAGCAGAAGGGATACACCACTGAGAGAATCAATGATGCTGAGTTACCATGAAATAGCCATGAACAAAATCCCTTCTCTGAAACCGCTAACTGGAAGGGTGACTATGGAGACCTACTTTGGTTTGGCCCACAGAACCCTGGAACAATTCGGGAATTAAAGGTACCTGACATACTTAAATGTCACAGTGAGGTAAGAACCGAAACCCAGGTCCTCACTTTTTATGTCCTGTGGCCATTCCTCCCTCGGCATCTTGGGAGTCAGGCCATTTATTGGGGGAGGGCGTCTAAGAGATGACACGGACATAAGATGCTTCCCACGCAAAGCCTGAGAATTGGAGTTCAGATCCTCTGGGCCCAAGGAAAAGCCACATGTATATGAATGCTTGACGATAATCCTAGCTCACAGAAGGTAGAGAAAGGCGAGCCCACAGCAGGCTGCTAGCCAGACTAGCCAACATGTGAACTTGTGTGTGGTCTCAATACAGAAGTGTAGATTGAGGAAGACACTCAACACCAGCCTTGGGCTTCCCTGTGCATAAGCACGTAGGGGCATGTACACCTGTCCACGGGAATTCAAGTACATGAACGCACATACAAGAAAGGGAAAAGGCTTATTTTGGCTGACAGAAGGCTCAAGTTGGTAAAGGGTTTGCCACATAAACATAAGGTCCTGCATGAGCATTAGTACCCAGAACCAACACATAGGTGGCTGAAGGCTGGGCTCTAGGAATAGGGAAGCCTGGGGACAGCAGTATATATCTGTGACCCCAGTGTTGAAGAGGCAGAGAGCCAGGACAGTCAGATGTTCAAAGCCATCCTCCATTATATAATGAGTTCAAGGTCAGCCTGGGCAGCACGACATCCTGTCTCAAACAAACAATACAACAAGATGTAAGAACCTTGGGGTTTTTTAGTTTAGTTTTGTTTTTTTATTTCAGAGAGGAGGGTTTTTTTAAAAAATTTATATTTAGAAATAAAAATTCTTAAAGACATGTCTTTTTTTTTTTCTTTTTGGTTTTTCGAGACAGGGTTTCTCTGTGAAGCCCTGGATATCCTGGAACTCACTCTGTAGACCAGGCTGGCCTTGAACCCAGAAATCCACCTGTCTCTGCCTCCCAAGTGATGGGATTAAGGCATGTGCTACCAATGCCTGGTTTAATCAGCCTTTCTCAGAACAACAGTGTGAAAACTGAACACTGATGACAGGAGCCAGCAAGGGGAAAGAGGCAGGCAGCTGTAGGAAAGTGGGACCTTCACCCAGGGGAGAGGTGGGGAAGTGTCATGAGTGGCAGAGGCTGGGCTGAGGGCGTGGCCTGCAGAGTGCCAGGCATCCCTCACACACTTGCTCTGGAGTACTCCCTTCCAGGGACACAGATTAGAATTGGTAAATACACCAGCAAATGACCTCACAGGACATTTTTCTGTGCTCTGGAACATGAGTGCCTTAGAAGTCCAAAACAAGAAGAGGAAATACAGTCACAGATATCATATGACTGGCAGGAGTCAGGAGTATTAGGAGTATTTACGTGGTTAGAACGGACTGAAGTTTTAGTGCATGGCAAGGAAGGAGACATGGGCTAAGGGATCTCGATATGTGATATGTTAAACACAGCCATGTTTCAGAAAAATCAAAGTAGGTGCCTGAAGAGATAGTAAAATGGATGGCAGTAAATTCATGTAGCACTTTATAGCCACATTTCCTAATAATTATTGAAAGGGGGGCAAGTGAAGTGAGAGCCACTGTTCACTTCTCTCTGCCTCCTCACGCTGCCCCAGTGTGTCCAGATGCCTCAGGCTGCAGACACTGTGCCGGCCTATCCCAGAACAATGAACCAAATTTCATCATAGGATGGGCCAATATAAACCTTTCCTTTGTTAAAAATGACTCACAGATAGCTCTCCACAAAAATGAAGCATAAGGACTCTATGAGAAGATGCTCTAATGGATTCCATGGGGGAAAGTATTTTAGAAAAATATAATTCTCTACAGATAGGAAAATAACTGAGCAAGTCTCTCCTAACATGTTTAAAATTCTCATTCCCTGGGTTTAGAAGTGTACCTTTTAAATGTTCCTTTCTAACTTCTGAACTTTATTTTATGTTTATTGGTGGCTTGCCTGAATAAAGTCTGTGCACCATGTGTATCCTTTGTGACAGCAGAGGCTAGCAGGGAGTGTCAGAAGCCCCAGGATTAGAGTTATACACAGTTGTGAGCCCAACACATGGATGCTGGGAGTCAAACTCGGGTTCTTTGAAAGAGCAGACAGTGGTCTTAACCACGGAGGCATCTCCCCAGCCCTGAACACTTTACAGTGTATCCTTTTTCTAGCTTATTCTTTTTCACTTGGAACCCCACAACAATGTAATTGCTATACATGCTATAAAAATAACTAAATGGGTTCGTTTTTAACTTATTTCAGATTTAGATGGAGAAAATAATGTCTTTTCACTCAGTACAGAAGCTTTCCAACCAGCAGAAGGTCAGAGCTGTAACAAGCACTGAGAATTATTGTCAAGTTCAAGGTTCTCTCATAGGAAAACACCAGGACAGAACCTGAGATCCTAGAGTCCTCACAGCACTGGAGACATGGCAGCCACACAGAACCATGCTGAAATCACCTGCATTGTTTTCTCACTGCTTTATTTAGCAACATTGTTATATCCACAGGCAAACAGAGAGTGCAAGAACTTCCATCCACCCTGCCACCAACAGGTTCAACCCAACTGCATTTTGAGTCTAATCCTAAGGTCAATTATTCATGCAGATTGAAGGGAAGCTTGTAAACTTAATGTTATTGGGCTGAGGAGTCAGCTTGGTGGAGACGTGTTCATACAGAGAGTCAAAATTTGGATGCTTAGCTCCCACACCTAAGCCAGGCATAACTGCCTCCTTTTATAATCCTAGCACTAGGGGATTAGAGAATCCAGCCAATCAGTAAGCCTCCGTTTCTATGAGATACCATGCCATAAAAAGTATGGTGGAACATACACGTGGAAATTGAACAATACTCTACTCAATGATACCTTGGTCAAGGAAGAAATAAAGAAAGAAATTAAAGACTTTTTAGAACACAATGAAAATGAAAACACAACATACCCAAATCTATGGGACACAATGAAAGCAGTGCTAAGAGGAAAACTCATAGCCCTGAGTGCCTCCAAAAAGAAAATGGAGAGAGCATACATTACCAACTTAATGACACACCTGAAAGCCCTAGAACAAAAAGAAGCTATTTCACCCAGGAGGAGTAGAAGGCAGGAAATCATCAAACTCAGGGCCGAAATCAATCAAGTAGAAACAAAGAGAACCATACAAAAAATCAACAAAACCAGGAGCTGGTTCTTTGAGAAAATCAACAAGATAGATAAACCCTTAGCCAGACTGACCAAAGGGCACAGAGAAAGTATCCAAATTAACAAACTTAGAAATGAAAAGGGAGACATAACAACGGAAACTGAGGAAATCCAAAAAATCATCAGATCCTACTACAAGAGCCTGTACTCAACACAACTGGAGAATCTGGAGGAAATGGACAATTTCCTTGACAGATACCAAATACCAAAATTAAATCAAGACCAACTAGACCATCTGAACAGTCCCATAAAGCCTAAAGAAATAGAAGGAGTCATAGAAAGTCTTCCAACCAAAAAAAGCACAGGACCAGATGGTTTCAGTGCAGAATTCTACCAGACCTTCAAAGAAGAGTTAACACCAATACTCTTCAAACTATTCCACAAAATAGAAACAGAAGGAACACTACCCAATTCCTTCTACGAAGCCACAATTACACTGATACCAAAGCCACACAAAGATCCAACAAAGAAAGAGAACTTCAGACTAATTTCCCTTATGAACATCGATGCAAAAATACTCAATAAAATTCTTGCCAACCGAATCCAAGAACACATCAAAACGATCATCCACCATGATCAAGTAGGCTTTATCCCGGGAATGCAGGGTTGGTTCAATATACGGAAATCCATCAACAATCCACTACATAAACAAACTCAAAGAAAAAAACCACATGGTCATTTCATTGGATGCTGAAAAAGCATTTGACAAAATTCAGCATCCTTTCATGCTTAAAGTCTTGGAGAGAACAGGAATTCAAGGCCCATACCTAAACATAGTAAAAGCAATATACAGCAAACCGGTAGCCAGCATCAAACTAAATGGAGAGAAACTTGAAGCAATCCCACTGAAATCAGGGACCAGACAAGGCTGCCCCCTTTCTCCTTATCTTTTCAATATTGTACTTGAGGTACTAGCTCGGGCAATTCGACAACATAAGGAGGTCAAAGGGATACAAATTGGAAAGGAGGAAGTCAAACTATCATTATTTGCAGACGACATGATAGTCTACCTAAGTGACCCAAAAAACTCCACTAGAGAGCTCCTACAGCTGATAAACAACTTCAGCAAAGTGGCAGGTTATAAAATCAACACAAGCAAATCAGTGGCCTTCCTATACTCAAAGGATAAGCAGGCTGAGAAAGAAATTAGGGAAATGACCCCCTTCACAATAGCCACAAACAGTATAAAGTATCTTGGGGTGACTCTTACCAAACATGTGAAAGATCTGTATGACAAGAACTTCAAGACTCTGAAGAAGGAAATGGAAGAAGACCTCAAAAAATGGGAAAACCTCCCATGCTCATGGATCGGTAGAATCAATATAGTTAAAATGGCCATTTTGCCTAAAGCACTATACAGATTCAATGCAATACCCATCAAAATCCCAACTCAATTCTTCACAGAGTTAGAAATAGCAATTATCAAATTCATCTGGAACAACAAAAAACCCAGGATAGCTAAAACTATTCTCAGCAACAAAAGAAAATCTGGGGGAATCAGTATCCCTGACCTCAAGCAATACTACAGAGCAATAGTGTTAAAAACTGCATGGTATTGGTACAGTGACAGGCAGGAGGATCAATGGAACAGGATTGAAGATCCAGAAATGAACCCACACACCTATGGCCACTTGATCCTCGACAAAGAGGCTGAAAACATCCAATGGAAAAAAGATAGCCTTTTCAACAAATGGTGCTGGTTCAACTGGAGGTCAGCATGCAGAAGAATGTGAATTGATCCATCCTTGTCTCCTTGTACTAAGCTCAAATCCAAATGGATCAAGGACCTCCACATAAAGCCAGACACTCTGAAGCTAATAGAAAAGAAACTGGGGAAGACCCTTGAGGACATCGGTACAGGGAGAACGTTTCTGAACAGAACACCAATAGCGTATGCTCTAAGAGCAAGAATTGACAAATGGGACCTCATAAGGTTACAGAGTTTCTGTAAGGCAAAGGACACCATCAAGAGGACAGATCGGCAACCAACAAATTGGGAAAAGATCTTCACCAATCCTACATCAGATAGAGGGCTAATATCCAATATATATAAAGAACTCAAGAAGTTAGACTCCAGAAAACCGAACAACCCTATTAAAAATTGGGGTACAGAGTTAAACAAAGAATTCTCACCTGAAGAACTTCGGATGGCGGAGAAGCATCTTAAAAAATGCTCAACTTCATTAGTCATTAGGGAAATGCAAATCAAAACAACCCTAAGATTTCATCTTACACCAGTCAGAATGGCTAAGATTAAAAATTCAGGAGACAGCAGGTGTTGGAGAGGGTGCGGAGAAAGAGGAACACTCCTCCACTGCTGGTGGGGTTGCAAATTGGTACAACCACTCTGGAAAGCAGTCTGGCGGTTCCTCCGAAAACTGGGCACCTCACTTCCAGAAGATCCTGCTATACCACTCCTGGGCATATACCCAGAGGATTCCCTACCATGTAATAAGGATACATGCTCTACTATGTTCATAGCAGCCCTATTTATAATTGCCAGATGCTGGAAAGAACCCAGGTATCCCTCAACAGAAGAGTGGATGCAAAAAATGTGGTATATCTACACAATGGAGTACTATTCAGCCATTAGAAACAATGAATTCATGAAATTCTTAGGCAAAAGAATGGAGCTAGAGAACATCATACTAAGTGAGGTAACCCAGACTCAAAAGGTGAATCATGGTATGCACTCACTAATAAGTGGTTATTAACCTAGAAAACTGGAATACCCAAAACATAATCCACACATCAAATGAGATACAAGAAGAAAGCAGGAGTGGTCCCTGGTTCTGGAAAGACTCAGTGAAACAGTATTTGGCAAAACCAGAACGGGGAACTGGGAAGGGGTGGGAGGGAGGACAGGGGAAGAGAAGGGGGCTTATGGGACTTTCGGGGAGTGGGGGGGGCTAGAAAAGGGGAAATCTTTTGAAATGTAAATAAATTATATCGAATAAAAAAATAACAATAAAAAAAAAGTATGGTGGAGGGCAATAGAGGAAGAAACTTGATATTACCCCTAGTCCAGGCATATGTGTATGTATGTATGTATATATATATATATATATATATATACACACATCCATGCAAGACATTTCACATACACACATTATTAACTAAAGTTAACAGATACTTGGAGTCTTAACTGAGTCATTATGGGATACAACACATCTGTGAAAATCAATCACCATGAATTCACTTATTTCATCTAATGATGGTGAATATTTATTGATACATCTGCTTCTCAATGTATCAAGAAGGTAAGGTAGAAATTATACAGGCCCATGAATGGTATCGTTCTTAGAGGGAAGATTCAGATGATGTACATAAACTGTGAGTGATCAATGCTCCAATCCGTGTAAATCAGCAGCCCATGGCAGAAGAAGGCTCTCATATCCAAAATGAGAAGCCACTTTCCCCAGCAGGCAGGAAGAGATAATTCAATGAGGTCCAGGTCTTTAAGGCCACATCATTTTCCATTGTGATAAACAGGTTTCTTTCCCCCAGGAAATGCGAAACTAACGTACAATGCATGTACTAGATTGTTTTCTAATCTTCTGCCACATGCTTCATGGGAATTTAATGGTTTAGTGTTCTACTGCCACCGGATTTGCTGGGTCCTCGCTGTGGGACTTAGGGAGATAATGATGTGGCCAAATGACAAAGCTTTAAACACACCTTGAACTGTGAGGTGTCCCCAGGGAGAAGAGAGAACAGACCCACTAAAAAGGGCATTTGTATATTTATATGGTGGTTTTAGTTGGGTGGGAGAGTGGTAAGTCAGCATTATGGGTAAAGGAACTACTTAATGACCAGGAGGACTTCACCAGATCTACAGAACTCATACCAGACAAAGCTGCCATCTTGGATAAAGGGGGGGGGGGGAGGCTGTATTTTCTCCAGTGTGGCTCTGCTGAGAGAAGGGCAGATCTCAAACTGTGGGGTGCTTATCATCTGTCTCTTTGTGACTGTTTTTGGTTCCATTATGTCATTTGCACGTGTTGAGGGAATGAGCTTGTGTTTATGCACATTCAGGGAATGTGGACACTGTGTCCATCCATGCCCAAATTTAGAAGGCAGGATTACATCACATTTCAAACCATATGCTCCAGAGAGAATGGGCGAGAAAGGGCTTTTTCCACATTCAATGATATTTTAAATTCACTAAGGACTATTTAAAGCAGTTCTAAAGAAAAACAATTTCTTTAAACAATCAAAAGAAACTTTAGGAGAATTAATCACGTTTTATGTTACCATTGTGTAAATTCTAATTTTTTTTTTATTATTTTTGAGATACCTTTATGAAACCAGGATCACATAAGTGTGAACTAAGCATTCTGTCCTGGCTACATCGCCAGTGGGAGCCTAAATCTGCCTAAGTTTGTTTTCTTTGCCCAGAGACTCATACTTGATTGTATTGGACAAACTGTTTCCTTTTTTTTTTTTTTAAAAAAAAGGTGGAATTATTTTGAAACAGTTTCACTTTTGATTTTAGTAGCCAGATCACACTGTGGACTCAGAGGTTTGAAAATATTCAGCGGATAGTTCAAAATCAGATATGAGGACCATTGATTTATATTTGTATTTGTGTGTGTGTATGTGTGTGTGTGTGTGCATGTGTATATATGTATGTGAGAGAGAAAGTATGTGTGTATCTGGGATGTGTGTGTGAGAGGGAGGGAGAATGTATTTCTGGTATGTGTTTGCATATGGGTCTGTGTGTGTGTGTGTGTGTGTGTGTGTGTGTATGTGTGCACATGTATGTGCACGTGCGTGTTTAAGTGTTCATGTCTCTGTCCAGTTACCTGAAACCTTCCATTCTGTTCAAAGATAACTGACTTCCCCAATGTAGATCATTGTAGATCATGGTATAGAACCTTGAGGGCAGCTAATGCATGTGACCATGAGAGAGGTATAAAAAGACTATATACAGCTCCTCACACTGATTGGAATGGCCATAGAAAGGCACTGCTGAGGCCCCATGGGTCAGTCTTCTGAGCTAGTGTTCAGGCTGTTTCCAAGGCTAATAAAACAGCCATGTAGAGCACTGGTTTATTTAGTAATATCCATGGTTCTAGGAAGAGAAAGGCATAGCTCACCAAACCAGCAGAGACTAAAAATCAGCCATAGCAGCTTGGTTTACCTGCCAGCAAGAAATGCCAGATACATTTCAGGTATGGACTTGGCAGCCAGACTGAAATACAAAAGCAGGTGATCTACGTTGCATGGGAAAGTGCCATTCTCCTTGGACCAGATGCTAGAATCTCTAAAGAAACTTACAGAGGATAGGCAGTCATCAGAGTAGGGATGAAAATCTACTTCTTATGGGAGGGTCCAGCTGAGTGACAATCAGGATTCTTGTCATTCTGGAGGGGACACTCCTTAGCCAAAGCATCCATGTCAGCTTCACTGACTGCAAGTGTTAGCCACAAGGTCAGGAAAAGCATCTGTGAAGTGACCTTACAGGTCTGTGTGACTGAGAATGTGTGTGTGTGTGTGTCCCACTGTTTTTAAATTGTGTTATGCATCAAGTCATGGCCTCCAATCTTAACATACTGAACACCCAATGCCCCACAATGAAGCTGCATTGGGAGTGGGTGCTTTAAAATGGTGATCAAGGTTGAATGAGGCCATGAGAGTGAGTCCTAATCCAGTGGGCTTGGTGTCCTCATCAAAGGGAAAGAGTCTCAGACACTCAAGAGACAGTCATGTAAGGATGCAAGGAAGACATAGCCATTGCTGTGCATTGGGTGTGGTTTATACTGAGGTCCCTGTCATGGATGATTCTGAGATGCTGGTACCCTTAAGAGGGACCTATTGTGTGAAGTACTTGGACCATGGGCTCTGTTCTTGGTAGGAGTTCAGGTAGCTTCAGAAGATGGTTGTACTAAAGGCTGAGACCAACCCTGCCCAATATCCTCCCTTTCTGCTTAAGGGCCCTACCACAGGAAGCACTGACACCTAGCATATCCCAGAGGACCCAAGTGGAGACTAAATAAGGTAGGAGCCAGCCTGAAGTGCCACTACCATAAGAGAAGTAGGTCGGCCTCTGCTTCATTAGTAGCCTGCCCCTGGGTTTTCATTATAGTTAGGCAGAGCTGACTAAAACAGCTATCTGCAAGTCAAAAAGGGGAGCCTGGGAAGGAATGAACCCCAACCCAGCTCCAACCTCCAAATCCCTGTGGGAGTAAGTTCTTCTTGTTCAGCCACACATTGCTGTTGTTATGGCAACTTCCAAATGAATGCAGATGACCCTCAGAAGGACTCACAAGGTGTGCGGTGCAGCTAAGAAGCAAAGCACTTGCCTGGCATGCACAAGACCCTAGGTTCCATCCCAGCTCAAAAGCAAAAACAAAAACAAAATAACAAACAAACAAAAAACCAAAGCAACAAATACAACAGCAACAAAACCAAATCAAAACAAAACTCTACGCATGCATGCAAGCCTAGAAAATGGTCCAGGAATCCTTTGGCCTATCCCTTCCATAAGGGACACTCCATTTGAGATATAACAAGAGATTTCTTTTTTCTCTATAGATTGCATTCACTTCTGTTATCCAGAATCTTCATAGGAGTGAAACAAACACAGAGAGCCAACCAAGCTCAGAATGGAGAGTCTGCCACCAGAGTTCTACCCTCCTCCTACCTGGAGTCCCCACAGCCCCTGGGGCTCCCACAGAGCAGGGTTTGAAAAATGCTGCCTCCATCCTAGTGCCTTGCAGAGATCTAACATGTCAGCAAATTACCTCCAGTTCCCACATTATCGTTAATCATGGGCCTCCTGGGATGACAGTGTTCCCCTAGACATGATAAATAACAATGACCTGGAGGCTCCTGCATGCAGATATGTGCCTGTGTGCCTGCAAAGGGGGTCGGCATCTGGGAGAGATA
The DNA here is from genome assembly GCF_947179515.1 of Apodemus sylvaticus. Lineage (NCBI taxonomy): Eukaryota > Metazoa > Chordata > Mammalia > Rodentia > Muridae > Apodemus > Apodemus sylvaticus. The sequence continues at coordinate 1,175,300 of NC_067486.1, read as the reverse complement.
GAAACTTTGTTCTTAATGCCTCCTCTGGGGCTTCTTGCAAGGAGGCCAGTCAAGGCAGACTCCATTCAGGGCACTCAGAATTTCCTGCCCAGAAATCTTTCCAGGGCCCTGGAGATGCTCAAGGACATTTGAAGATTCCCAGGTCTGTGGAGAAGAAATTCCCATCTTGCCAAACAATGAGTCATTCTGACATCTCACCTATTCTGGGTTTTACAGAGCACTGAGGGGAGCGAGGCCTTAGAAGTTCTCCAGTGAGCAATCTCTGCACTCCCCCTCCCTCCGTGCAGTTAGCTAACAGCATGCTTTGTGCTTCACACTTTAGTCAGCTCCTCAGGGTTCCTCACTCCTGGGTTGACCTTGTGGTTGATTTGGGTCTTAGCAGTCTGGCTAGTGTCCTTCAGAGGACATTGGGCACTTGCTGACACATGGCCTAAAGCTTGATGCAGCTAGCCTAACTGGGCTGTTGTATATGGTCCCTAGGCTCCTGCCAGCTCTGGGTGGGCCTCCCCCATGACAATGCTGGCCTTTCTGTCTTCTTCATTCTCTCCTGATTGTGCTCCCTGTGGTCCTGTGAGCACTGTTGCTGTTTGTCCAGAGTTGACTGAAACAAGTGTGACATTTATCTCTGAGAAGTATGAGGTTTGATAGGATCTCAGCCTTGTGTTCTAGACATTGGGGGGGGGGTTATTTAAGCTAAACATCATGCTTCTGTTTATCCCAAAGACCAACTATTGATTCTACACAGGCTTCATCTGTGCGGCTGCTTTCCTCAGAGGATGGACTGGGAGCATTGCCCCCAAAGTTCTTCTTTTTCCTCTGCTTGTAGCTTTGTTGTCGACATACAATAATTATTTTGAATTTAAAAAAACATGAAGAAAGGGCAGGCAACTCTGAATCTTTACTATTTATTACAAAATGTGAACTTTCAAAAATAACATACCTAATTTTTTTTGAACCTCAAAGTTGAGTCTAGGACTGTGCACTGAGGCTGAGTCAGTGGGTCAACTATTTGTATACTGTCAATATTTATGTAACGTGTGTAAAAGCACAGGTAAGTACCTGGCACACAATAATCGTCTTATAAAGATGATGATGATGATGATGATACAAATACTTAATGTGATGCATGTTCAGAGTAGAAGTGGATCACACTGTGTTAGGTGAATGTGTGCAGCTTTAACTGAGCAAAGAGGTCGGCCAGATCAATCTCATGAAAGCCAGAAACTATAAACTGGGACACACGGTCTGGGAAGGCTCAGAGACTGGAGTGAGAGAATTTGCTCCTTTGCTTTAGGCTTTTGGAGTAGGAGTGGTTTTGTTTTCTGAGACAGGGTCTGGCTGTGTAGCCAGGCTAGTCTTGAACTTACCTGTTTGAGTCTCTGGAGTTGCAGGATCACAGGCATGTGCTACCATGCCTGGCTGTAAGCTAAGATTTAGGACAAAGAATCACTACTCTAAGAATAATCCTCTTCATATCACTGAAGGAACTAAAACTAATTATAACTACAACCCAACAGATAAACCCCGAGCCTCTGCTTTGTCTGGTGGGCTAAGCTTTGTGCTACAAGAGACATTGACTACTCTGGCAAGCCTGTGATTTGAAGACATTCCCTGTTGCTCCGCCCAAAGTGTAATGAAGCTAGATACAGATGCTGGGAGGCATTCCAGAAAATGGCAGAACTTCACACACACACACACACACACACACACACACACACACACACCACACATACAGGCACACACAGAGATACACGAAAACCCACACATGTACATCACATATTCACACACACTTGGCCTATACCACACATATACAAACCAACACAAACCTCAAAGTGGCATGAATTGGTCACATGCTGGTGGCTGATACAGTCTTCTTTGCAGGCTTTCGTATATTGTCCCATTTCATGCATATACATTTGAGGCTATATTTAGATCTAATAGATTTTGCTTCCTAGACACCTAAGATCTAGTCAAGGGAAACCAGGACTGTTTACAGTCACTGTCTCTCTGATCTTCCATATGATCACATCTTACAAGGTTCATGTTCGCCAGTGATTATTTCTGATTTTCAGTGACTGTGGGTCTGATGTTACAGCTCCTCACTACTATCTCCATTAACCAGCAGCCACAGCTTTGTGAGAAGGGTAAGTGACAAGAGGTGGGTGTGACCACAGTGAGAAAGATGCCCCAGACTCTCACCCAGACATTGGATTCCTCAGACCTGTTGGATTCATCAACATCATCATCATCAACATGATGCTGGTTCATGGTAAGAAACATTGGATATTAGCATTTGCACATATTTTTCTCTGATGTAATCAGAAAATATCTGTATATATTCATGTAGAAAAGCAAATGACTTTAAAATTGCTAAGCTCATTTTTATTAGATATTTTCTTTATTTACATTTCAAATGTTATCCCCTTTCCTGGTTTCTCCTCTGAAAACCCCCTAACCCATCCCCACTCCCTCTGCTTACCAACCCACCAACTCCTGCTTCCTTGTCCTGGCATTCCCCTATACTGGGGCATCAAGCCTTCTCAGGACCAAACCTTCCTTTGATGTCCAACAAGGCCATCCTGTGCTGGAGCCATGCGTCCCTCCAAGTATACTCTTTGGTTGGTGGTTGAGTCCCTGAGAGCTCTGGTTGGTTCACATTGTTGTTCTTCCTATGCTCAGGTTTTTAAGACTCAACCAAAAGCTCCTTCTGTGGAAAGCCTGAGGTGAAGGGAGCCTTGCTGGACAGCAACAATCTGTTTGGATGTGCCCCAAACTCCTTAGCAATAATGGCCAAATCCATCTCAGCAAGGCCATGAGAACAGGTTTTCTTAATTTGTTTATTGACATGTGCAATATGTGAGTTCATTTGTTATCGTGAATATGCATGTATACATGTGAGCACAGGTGTGGAGGTCAAAGACAGACATCCTTTACCACTTCCACCTTATTTCTTGAATTGGGTGAAACTGGAGCCAGTAGTTTGGCCAGCCAGTACGCTCTGGGGATTTTTCTGTCTCCAAGGCCCAGTACCAGGATTATGGGCACACCAAACAAGGCTTCCATGTAAGTGACAAAAGTTAAACTCATGCCCCCAGGTTTCTGTAGCAAGCACTTCACCAACAGATACATCTTCTTGGCCTTAGGACCACTCTAAGAGTGCCAACAGTAAATTATCACAGCGAGCTCATGCCGGAGCTCAAGTGCAGGACCACTGGGAATTAGTTTGGGCATCCCATTCCCTCCTGTGGCAGGCAGAACAAGCTCTGGAGGAAGAGGCAGCAGAATGAAGAAAGGATAGGCTTCGGGAAGCCACCACCAGATGGCTACTAGCCAAAACAGCACCCTCACACCCTCTTGTTTTTGATGTATGTTGTTGGGTCCTCTCAACCATATCCATAGGCTGCTGATGGAATGCCAGTTCTCTTTCACACGTACTGCTGATGAGTCACTACCAAGGTGGGTGGTCAGCACTGGATCTAGAACATCTCGTTCTCTCTGTTTATGTCACACGAGAGTCCTCTTGTGCTTCCCCATAGAGTTTCAACCAGACAATTTATAACTCTTAGCACTTGGCACACTCACTGGAAGAAGTGTGAAATGAAGGGCTGGGGTGAGATGGTGCGGAGGTTCCCTTCCCACAGATGCGTACTTGCAAATGAGGTGAGGACATGGAGACAGTCTAATGACAGGCAGCCTGCCTGATCTAATCACGAGTGTCCTGAAGGCAGAGCACATGCACTAAGCAGGTAACAGATTTTAAAAGTTTCTCTATAGATTGTCCGCACCAGTGAACGATATAGCTGAGAAAATTTGACTACAAAAGGTATTTTTTTTGAAAAGCACACATGGTTATTTATATTTTAGGAGGTTGGAAATGTATTAAAAGGCAGAGATATGGAAGAACTGACATACATGTATGCTCAAATAAGCACCAATTACTGATGATTTTGCCTTACCTGTCAATTAGCAAGTATACATCTAAAAATTTCCAAAAGGTTTTTCTCTTACTTTAAATTAACGTTGAACCTATTCACACAGTAAGTAGGAAAACCAGCCCCTTTATTAGCCAACGTTTGATAGATAAATGCAGTTTGAGGTATTCAATTATTAATTGCATAAGAATCAATTTATGTATTTAATTATAATGTTTTTATGTGGAAGGGCAAATAAAGGCAGATGGTCAATATGTTTATTTAATAGGTTAACTTTGCTCCATTATTTAATTTTAAAGGGCCCCGACACTTGAATAGCGATGCCTGCCATTTGGATATTCTTAAGGAAGGTGGCTAGAAGGGCTTGTTTCAGGAGAGAAGGCTGCCAGTTTTCAACGTTAAGAACAAGATTGTGGAGCGAGCCTGTTAAAGAGGGACTGCACAGTATAGTGAGATACTTAGAGGAGACATGCCATTCAGAGGGACTGTTACTCAATTTATTGTTTTAATAGATAGTACTATCGACTGAAAGTTACTGTTAATTCTCTTATTGCACCTACTTTGTCAGTTAAATATTATAGGTTAAGTTATGTATATAGGAAGCTGTACAGTATACACAGGGCTTCTGTAGTTCCTTAGCCATACATATAGGAGGCTTCTGGAATGAAGGGGTATTGAAAGAATCCCCTGTAGCACTTTCCCAAAGAGTACAGTAGTTTTTACTGAACTTTCTAGCCAGAGAGGCAGTCCTAGTGGATGAAAGATGTTAGATACAGGTCTCCTTTTAAGAGGCCCCATGTCCTACCTTCTAACTGTCAGCACTTTTCCTACCTGGAAACAAAATCCAAATCCCAACTTCTGAGTTGATGTTTTCCGGGCTGGAGGAATGGCTCTGGTTAAAAGCATTGGCTATTCTTCCAGAGAATGCATGTTTGATTCTCAGCCCTACACGGTGTCACACAATTGTCCACAACACCACTCCCAAGAGATCAGACACCCTCTTCTGGCTTCCAGATGCATCAGACGCATATGTGATATATAGGCATACATGAAGGCAAAACAGCCATGCACATGAAACAAAATAAAACATTCCTTCCTGCTTTACCACCAGAGAGAAAAATGAGAGGATATTTGATGGGCAGAGCTTGCTAGATGTGCTTCCATGGCTTGCCCATCATGACTGGGCAGAGTGTGGCTGGGTGGGCTTTCATTGCTCACCCATCCTCAATATGTCTCCTGCTCCTAGGGCTGCAGGGAGAAATTGCTCACTGGAGACTATGAACCTCTATGAGTCACATCCTCGGTGGGAGCATCTGCAGTATCTTTATGCTTGACTCCCTTATTAGTTAAGGAGTTAAATAAAATCCTTGACTAAAAAATCTTTGTTCCTTTATTAATCTGGTGCAAGTCACCAGGTACCTCTAAGAGAGTCCAGGCAGGCTTTCTTTGTGGCTCCCTGCAGGCTGTTATCTCTTATAGGTGGCTCCTTCCTTGATCAACCAAGCTGGATGCCAAACATACATCTCTCTTCACCCCTCACAGAACTACAAAGGCCATGATGGCTGGATGATTTTATGTGGCAGAGACAATAGGAAACCTGCTACACTCAAGAATGCAAAAACCTAAAATCAAAAGGCAGCTGTCCCAGGTGTCCCAGGGGTCCCCTTTCTGGGGGTCACCAGCACTGGCATCTGTGTCTTATTCCTAGTATCAAAACTTTTCTTTTCTGTCTTTCCACTTCCACATGTCCTTTGAATGACCTTTAAACTTCCTGCTGTATCTTTATAGACCTTTTTCAAGATCTTTTTTCTGATATAGAATTTCACAACCAAATGCTGTTCCCTGACTCGTACCCATCCTTGGCTAATCCACAACACTGTCCAGATGCCACATTGAAGAAAACAAAAAACAACCCTAGTATTTCCTTTCCATCTACCTTCCAAAAACAGGATCCACAGTATTCATTTCTTAATTTTCATTGGAACAGAAAGAAAAACAGAGAAAGCTAGCCTTTGTTAGCTTTTTTAGAGACTTGTAATTAACAAATGAAATTAGCTGGAGAGATGGCTCGATGGGTAAAGTCTTTGCTGTATAAGTAAGGGGATTTGGTTTGGGATCCTCAAAACTTGCATAAAAGCTGGGCACAGGGCTAAGGGATTTGTAACCCCAGAACTCTAGGGAAGGGAAACAGAGACTGATAGATTCTAGGGGCTAATGAGATCCAAGTTCAGGGAGAGACCTTATCTCAAAACCAAAGTGTAGAGCAACAGAGGAAGACACCTAATGTCAACCTTTGGCTTCCTATGCACAAACATGGGAGAGCTCACCCTCACACCCATGTACTACACACACAAAAAAACTCAACTCAAAAAATCATATGTATGCAAATTTAAAGAATGAACTATGCTGAACAATTAGTGCATTTGAGTATAAAATTTGTTTATTATTCACATTTATACATTTAAATGCTTTGAACATATTTATTTAAATATAAACTATGTGAAATTTGAACAAAATTATTGTATATTATATGATATTATGTATATCTATCTATACATACAAATATCTATGTATATATGTTTACACACACACACACACACACACGTGTGCTCACTTCTCACATGTATATGCAAGAAGCCTATAAATATCTTTTGAAAATTAACATCAAATTTAATGCTATGATTATTTAATATTTTAAGGTAGAAACCTCACTAAAATCTACTGAATATTCTTTTATCTTGCCTGTATATCAAATTATTTCAGACAACTTACAATTATGTGTCCTGTAAACTCACTGTAGGAAAAATGAAATAAGCCCTAAAATATGGTTGGTGTTGACAACACAGATCTTAAGATATTACTCAGTTCCTAGAGGTCAGTCCTACATGGCTGGGTGGTCACCTGAAACCATGCCTAGTCAGTTGATCACACACCCTGAAACCATGCCTAGACAGTAGATCACACACCTTGAGACTATGCCTGGTTAGTAGATCACACACCCTAAAGCCATGCCTAGTAAGTGGATCACACCCCATGAAACCATGCTTAGACAGTGGATCACAACAGTGTGGGCCATCTTGGTATGTCTTAGCATGTTGGGTGCAGCCTAGGATGACTACATTTTCCTGACTCACACTATCCTCTTGCCACTCACCCTGCCCTGCCCTCTTCTTCTGGCTGGTTCTGCAAACTCAGTGGCTGGTTTACTCAGTGTAAGGCAGTTTGTGTTAATGAACAATACGTGATAAATGAAATGGCTATGGTGGCACCATCTCATCCTACCTCTACTTTCTGCCAAGATATGCTTCAGTTTCTTATCCCCCAACAGCCATATCCACCCTGGTAACATGGGTCTGTCCATGGCCTGGCTATTGTCCAGACCCATTAACCTAACTAAGTGATATTTGGGCAAGCTAAAACACCAAACTAAAATAATTAAGAGGAAGTATGAATAAAAAATAATTGTTGTGTAGTGTTTGGAAAATACTGCTAAGCTTTGCAAGAAAACAGATGCTACTAGGATACCCCAACCCTTCCCTGATGCAGTCCCCCCCTCCACAAGCACTGGCATAATTGTGGTTTTTTGTCTTTTAAAATGCTGTACCCCTGAGTTTGGGCATGAAGAACCTCTGAGGCATAAGCCTGCTCTTGGTTGTGGGCTAAGAAAATGACTCATATATTTTTAATTGGCCTAATTAATGTGTGTATCAATAACAATCTCCTGTGAATCACTTCAGTAAACAAAAGGAGGAGGAAGAGAAAGAGAGGAGGAGAAAAAGAGGAAAGGGGAGATGACTGGAAATACAGCCCTTCAGCATCTGGTTCTGGAGCGTAAGAGGCCTTTCCTCTCCATAGTCTCAGCTTACACTCTCAGCTTCATGCATCAGGCTGGAAGAGCATCAGGTCTAGCCTTCTGACCCACAATACAGCAGTGCTTTGCATTGAAATGGCTTTTTAGGGCATGACGTAAACTAATTCTTGAAGGCATGCCGAGCATCCCTCCAGTCTCTGAGGCGACCCTAACTGCATTTCTGCAGTCATTCGTCATCAGCAGAGTTGAAATGAGCCTCATCGGAGTGGACGTTTGTAGGGCATCAGCACCCAAGAACGCTTCTCTGAGCTAGAACTGATACATGGCTCCTTAGGGGATGCCTTTCTGTTATTGCCAACCTGCCTCGGGCTTAGGAGCACTGGACTGGACATAAGCAATTGTCTCCTAGCAGGCTGGGAGCTCAGGGTAAGCAAAGAAAAAAACTGTCATGAAGCTGAGAAATTTGATGTTTAAATAGAAAATCTTCAAATAGGATTTGTCTCTCCTCTCCTCTCCTTTTTTCCCTTCCCCTCCCCTCCCTCTCCTCCTATTCCCTCCCTCCCCCCCCCCCCCCAGGTAAAAGGAAAGTGTTCCAGACCATGTCTAGTGAAGGAAACTACTGATTTATCTAAATGGGCCTGATATTGCAAGAAGTAATATAGAGGGCTTCACATGGGTAACATTTCTAAGGCCTTAAAGGGAGCAATGTATGCCTGGGAATGGTGGGAGCCACTCAGGCACATTCAGAAGAGGGATAAGGGAAGCAGATTTAAACCTCAGCAAAATCAGCTTGATGGCAAGGGAGGCAATCCTGTGGGCGAGAGTCCACAGAACAGAGGCATAGGGGCTCACTCAGTCCACAGCTAGTAATCTGAGCAAGCCACCAGGAGCTGATAGCGGGGAGGGTGGGAGGCCTGTGGTGCTGATCAATGGGAGGGTGTTGTCCTTATGCTTGAAGAAATAAATTCCCAGATACCTGACTTCAGTGTTAACAGGTGGGTCTGGTGTTCACAGAGAGGAGAAACATGGAAAATAGGACTGGGCTGTTGTGAGTGGACCACAAAGAGTGCCCAATCCATGTATATTCTGATTCATATGGGTGCTACCAGGGCTCCTCAGATGCCAAGGCACATCTGATTGCCCTAAGGTCCTCTGTAAAAGCGTCCTGCTTCTGTAGATCTGCAGTGGGACAATGTATCTGTTCAACTGACAGCTGCTGCTGCTGCTGCAGGTCTGGTCTGAGGATTGAATGAAGGATCTATGTTCACTGAGAGCTTTCTAATTACACCCAATAAGTTCAGCATTGTCAGTTCTACAAGAGCATTACCAGCGGCCAGCCACATTTTGGCAGAACACGTGGCTGAGTACCCCAAGCAAAGGCCTGCATAGGGAAGGATGCTCCACTGCTGTGCTATCCAAGTGTTCCTCCCTTTGCAAGGGAGAGAAGAGGGAACACTTTTCATCACTGGTAGCTATGCATAAAGGTGCAGAAAACTGGGCATGATAATACTGGAGGACCCCATTATATCACTCCTGGGCATATACCCAGAGGATTCCCCAGCATGTAATAAGGACACATGCTCCACTATGTTCATAGCAGCCCTATTTATAATAGCCAGAAGCTGGAAAGAACCAAGATGTCCCTCAATGGAGAAATGGATACAGAAAATGTGGTATATTTCCACAATGGAATACTATTCAGCTATTAAAAACAATGAATTCATGAAATTCTTAGGCAAGTGGGTGGAACTGGAGAATGTCATCCTGGGTGAGGTGACCTAATCACAAAAGAACACACACATGGTATGCATTCACTGATAAGCAGATATTAGCCCAGAAGCTTGGAATACCCAAGACACATTTCACATATCAAATGATGCCCAAGAAGAAGGAAGGAGAGGCACCTGGTCCTGGAAAGGCTCCGTGCAGCAGTGTAGGGGAATGCCAGGACAGGGAAGCTGGAAGGGGTTTATTGGGGAACAGGGGGAGGGAAGAGGGCTTATGGGACTTTTGGGGAGGGGGAATCCAGGAAAGGGGAGATCATTTGAAATGTAAATAAAGAATATATCTAATAAAAAAGGCACAGTGATGCTCAATATTCCCATTCAGCATCAGAACTCTGTGCTATGAAGTCTGACTGTGCTGCTATTAAGGGCTGGTGACCATCTCTTTTCCCCTCTCTGATTCTGTGTGCATAGAAAATCATGCATGGCCACCCAGAAGACAAAGCCATCCACCCCAAGGAGAAGAGTCAAACTCTGTTCATATAACCACCAAGGAAATGCAAATCAAAACCATAATAAGACACTGCCCAACTACACTAGGAATAGCTGTCTTCAAAAAGAAGATAGCAGGTGCTGGAAAGGATGTGGAAAGGAGAGACCCTTTACACACTGTCAGGAATGCAAATTGCCACAGTCATTATGGAAAATAGCACAGGGTTCCTCAGGAAGTGCAAAATGGAATTACCATATGATCCAGCGATCCTGCTACTGGGAATATATATATATTCTCTGAGGGGGGAATAAAATCTGTTGATGGGAGATACATCTGCAACTCCATGTCTGGTGCAACACTGTATTCTCAGCAGCCAAGAAATGGGAATAATTTGAACCCACCAGATAAACAGCAAATGAAGTACATGTGGTATATATGCAGGATGGAATATTATTCGGCCATAAAAAGATGTTATAGGTGAACCTAAAGATCATTTTATAGAATTAAATAGTTCAGGTACATCAAGATTTCCCTTGATCTCACCCCTGTGTGGCAGATTAAAACATTGATCTCATGGATGACGGTGATGGGAGGGTGGTAACCAGAGGCTAGGAAGAATAAGGAGAGAGGAAGAAAGAGCAGTCAGGGACAGACTGGTAATGCAATAAGTCATGGTGAGATAGGAATGAGCTCTGGCTTGCTACTGCACAGAGAGGGCTTGTCTGGCTTATAGGCTATAGTCCGTCAACCAGGGAATTGAAGCAGATACCATGGAAGAACACTGTTTACTGACTCCCCAGGCTTGCTCAGATGACTTTCTTAGCACTAGCAAGATGCAGGTGCTTTGGATGTTTCTCCATAGAGATACATTAACTGTTCTAGGAGACAGGTGTGTTTCGCTTGCTGTAAAAATTACATGGTGGCTTCATGCACTGAAATATCACATGACACTCCTTAGCTATCTTTGTGTGCATGTTAAAATAACTGAGTCTAAGGGAAGACATGACTTCACTCAAAGCACCACTCTGCTGAGTGCCCCACACATTTCCTCTAACGTGAGAGGGTGGTTAGAACTGGAGCAGTGATGTGGGAAGGAAGCCTTCATGTCAGATTGTCCGCTTTAACATTTGCACTCATGGAAAGATCACATGCTCTATACGCCCTTGGTTTCATTTCTAGAGATATCATTGCCAGACATAATTGAAATTCTAGTTATTTCTCTACCAAAACAGCAAAGGCACATTCAAGAGAGCTCACAAAAATTTCAAAGAGAATCCACAGCAGTGTGCTAGCTATAAACAGAATCTTTCATGAGATTCAAGTAAGCCATCATGGCTTGCAGCACTAATGTGTAACATGATAGTCACAGAATAACAGGCACCATTTTCTAGATTCACACATCAAACAAACCAAATTGAGTAAGGTGGCACATACCTATAGACTCATTACTCAGAAGATTCAGGTTATCTGAGGCTAGCCTTGGCTACACAGTGAACTACTAGCTCAAACACAACAGAATACAACACCAGTTAAAACATATTCGAGGTTATCTTTAAAACCACTGGTGACATATAGTGGCTCCATTTTCTTTTCACATTGCTTAGTCTAGGCATACTGCTTCCTCAACTTATAAGATCTAAGTCTTGGCCCTCTTTAAAAATGTACTTGTAAATCTCAAGGGATTTCTCTAATGACACATTAATAAGTATAATTTTAAGTTGAAAATTAATTGAACTACACAAACATCAAATCCAATTCTCTTGTAAGATAAAGGTTTTATCAGAAATCTATTTTTCTCTTGGGCTGTTAATTTCCAAATGATTGGAGAATTGGTAATACATTTTAACACACTCATTTATGTATAAAAGGTTGAATCAATAACAAAAAGGTGTCTCATAGATATGTCACAAGTTAGAGAGCTAAAAATAAGAGAATACGTCTGAGGCCTAAATCGGACCTCTATATAAACCCACCACCTCCCAGGCTCAGAGAATATCACAGAAGAGGAGATGGAAAGAATGGGAGAGCTGGGTGGGAGGGAGGGAGCTGTGAAGTGCTTCCCTCTAGGACAACCTGGCTGCAGTACTCATGAGCTCACCGCAGCTATGGCTATCAGCATAAGATCAGGCCAGCTAAAATCCCATAATAGCCAGGGTAGATAGATAATCTTCAGGCCTCATCCTGCATTGTGGACCTACTGAAAATGACCAGTCACTGAGTGAGGAAGGAACATTATTATGTAAGGATGTGACCACTAGTAAGTTGCTCATGCTCCAGGAGACAGCCACACAAACATGTACAGGTGGCAGACATTAACTGGACTTAGTGGGCTGTCAGAAATAGCAAATAAGAGATGAGAGAAACAAGGTTAGAACAGGGGTGTATTGGAAAGGCATGAGAATTTATAGGGAAAATATATTTCCCTTATAGGGAAAGCTGGGGTAAAAATGATAATAGTTCCTTATATGTATATAAATATGTGTATAAAGTTCTCACAGTGTTTTTGAGTTTCTCAGCAAAGAAAACTCTAGAAATGATCGATGTTTGAAAAGAAATATGTGACATCTATGTAAGTAACCTTGTGAACAACACATCATTTGGCACCCCACAAATAAGCACAATTCTTATGTTTGTGTATAGTAGCTGAGCTTGAAAAATTAGGAGGAAAGGGAGGGAAGGTATGTATAAGATACACTGAATACAGGCATGAAAATTTCCAACAATAAATAAAAATTAAAGATTAATTTAAATACTGTAAGGAGATAGAAGAAAGCCTAGGAATTACTGGCTGCACTGCTGTTTATCACCAAATATCAATGAAGAACACAATTTTTTTTTCTCAAATTATCCCTAGAAATTTATTTTCCAAGGCCAGCATTAGAAGGAATACCACAAAAGAAAGTTGCATGCCAGTATGACATGAAGAGCAGACACGGATGGCTCCGACAGACTACCAGCAAACTGAATCCAAGAGCAGAGCACCTCCACAAGGTGGTGGGATTCATGTCTCATGGAAGGAAGATTTGACATAATGCAAATCTATAAATGTGATGCTCAGAAATTTTAAAAAGAAGGAACAAGACAGGAAGTAGACTCCATACCACTAGTTTAAAAATAGACCACAAAGCAACAGCTATGAAAACGACATGGCTTTTCCATAAAAACAGAAAGTTCATTGGAGTAGAGATATGAGAGATAGTTTACATTTATGTTCAGTTGATTTTGCACAAAGATTCTAAAAACACATAGAGAATAAATGGTGGTCTATTCAAAGTCACTGCTGTAGAGATATGAAAATAAACCTTTATAATATGCCATATACAAATATCACCACAGAATGATATACTCCAATGTAAAGCCTGAAATTAGAAAATCTGGAAGAAAGTATAGAGGGAGGGCTTAGTCAGTAAAGCATCTGGCATGCAAGCGTGGTGACCCTAGTGTGACTCCTGAACATGTGGCAACAAACATCTGTAATCAGGGCTTAAAAACCAAGTGTTGCACCATACATCTGTAATATTAGGGTTGGCAAGTCAGAGACGAGCAGATCCATTGACCTTACTGAGCCAAATCAATGATGAGGTTTGGGTTCAGTGAGACTCTGTCCCAGAATAGGTAGAAAATGATTAAGATACCTGATGTCAACCTGTGGCCTTCACACACATGTGTGTACATGTAAACACATGCATACACACATCCCCTCTGTGACATAGAAGAAAAACTTGTTTGCACTGACCTAAACAGTAATTTTTTGTATAATCCTAAAAGCACATAAAATGATATAGAAAATGACAGGTGAGATTATAGCAAAGTAAAAACAGCAACATTAACTGAGTGTTTCTTATGTGCAACCAGATGATATATTTGTAAGCAATACATGATAATGAATTAATTTGTAAGCTAAAATGATAATGATTTAACATCTGAGATAAATAAGAATTGAAACAATCCAACAGCAAGAAAATAAATCATGGGAAGGAGTACATGGAGGAATAGGGGGAGGGAAGAGGGCTTATGGGACTTGCGGGGAGTGGGGACCCATTAAAGGGGAAATCATTTGAAATGTAAATAGAGAATACATTGAATAAAAAAAAAAGAAAACAAATCAAAAGCGGGAGAAGGATCTGATTAGACATGTCTAAAAAGCAGATATAAAAGTGGCCAAAAGGTATATGAAAGAATGCTCATCGGGTCTAATTGCTGAAGACATACAAGTTACAACTATCAAGAGATGCCACATGTACCTGATTCGGTGCCTCTTGTCAAAGACCAAAGATAACAGAATGTGGTGAATGGCACAGATACAAGAGGGTCCTGGCTCACTTCCCACAAGGGGGTGAATCAGAGCAGGTGTTATCATTGCAGCATTTTAAAGCAGAGAGTGGGGAGGAGGGAGAGGGGAAGCAGAGAGCAAGAGTGAGGGGGAGGGGGGAAAGGGGGAGATGGAGAGAGGGGAAGAGGGGGAGAGGGGGAGAGGAGGAAAGGGGGAGAGGGGGAGAGGGGAAGAGGGGGAGATGGAGAGAGGGGAAGAGGGGGAGAGGGGAAGAGGGGGAGAGGGGGAGAATGGGAAAGGGAGAGAGGGTCTTCTATATTCCATGGTCTCCTATATAAAATAGAATCTAGAAAACAGAATCTAAGACTGCTCAAATCATTTATAAAATGGCCTAATATCTACCCAGAGCCCACACATCTTCTGATAGATTTCAACCACCTCCAACTTACTTGTATATTAATTCAAAACCCAAGCTAAAGACTGCATGTAGTTACATTATATTGTTCAAACAATAAAGATGACAGAGATGTTTGCATACATTCACTTCAGAGGTGATCTTTCTTGGTCTGTGATTAAGTCTGTGGTTTTAGAATATGTAGGTATAGCGGGACAACTAGTTCTCCATATTTATCTGTCTATTTGTCTCTCTGTCTCTGAGTCTCTGTTTTTCTATCTATCTCTGTCTCTCTCTGTTTCTGTCTCTGTCTCTCTGTCTCTGTTTCTCTCTTTACATACATACACACACATAGATACACACATATATTACTTATATGGGTATATATCTATATATTAATACAACTAACATAGAAAAATATGCTATTTAAAAGGGAAAGGAAACCTACAATGGACTTCGTGAAGTCACAGAATTTGGATTAGAACACAGGATGACTCCCTTTCATAGCCATGTGACCAACCCCTTGCAAAGTTAACCAGGAAGGAAACAGATTGCTGATATGATATTAAATGAAATGCCCTAAGCATTTTTAGGCCAAAGACTCCACTGAGTCGGACACATCCACATCTGGACTAAGGGTTTGTAGGAGAAGGCAGTTACTCTAGCTGTGTCTGTGGTTATGAAGTGTGCAGGACTGAAGCCCAGCATGCCAGACATGCAGACAGCTGGAGTGGAGTCCCTGCTCAGCAGGGCCAGTCCTCCCAGCCACAGAACTCCTCATATTTGAACAGTTCTGACAAAATCCATCCATCTCTTTAACTGGCTTCTCTCCTGCCCTTCTAACACCTTCCTCACACAGATTCAAACAAACAAAATCCTGGGACTCCACTCCACCTAGAACAGAACAGCTGGGCGCCAGAGTGTGGCAGTGTACAACTGAATGGCTGGGTTCTTAATTAAGAATCTTCCGACTGGCAAAGTGCTCATCCTGCTTAATATGGAGGTGACAGCATGCTTGGATACACCCGTTAATTCTCTGGGAAAGGTTTAGAGAGATAATGAGGAAATTTATTCCTAGTTGTTTTCCCCCTACCCATCTCTCAGACAACTAGGTCAAGAGAGCAGAAATACTATTAAATTTAGCAAATACTTCTGGAAAACCTAGTAAAATTGCATAGAAATAAAAACCAGGCAATCTCTGGGCTAGAAGTAAAGGTTTGAGCAGAGAGTTCATTCTGAAGACAACTCAGCAGTGCTCAGAGAAGAAAACAGAGCAGAGATGGTGGGAAAGGAAGCTACAGGACAAATACAGTGGAGTATTTATTTCTGCTCTCTTTTTTGTCCCTAAATATTTACTACATGCTTACTAAATATGTTGATACCTAAATTTTCTGATTAAACAAGGAAAATGACCCTCACATAGATCTTTCCTGTTAAGACAGGATTTACTGTTTAATAGACAGTTCCCATCTCCTATAAATTACACCACAGCTTATTCCCCAGGCTGTTTCTCTATCTCTGTTGAATGTACCAGAAGGACAGTTGTTCTACATTCTTTCAGGGACATTTCAGGACCAGACAGGATCTTATCTACTGGACAAAGCAGCCATCAGGGCTGCCCTGTTGGAAGACCAACTGTCTTCTTTCAAATACAACTTTTCTTTCCATGCTTTCATGGATATAAATGTGCACCTGACACTGGGGGAAAATCTGATAAAGGCAGCACTTTTACAAAGCTGGGGCAGTTTGCTGGGGTCTATAAGCAGTCAAATGTATTGCCCTCCCCCATTCCTAGAGGGGTGATAGGAAGATGCCAGGGTTTGCAAACAACTTGACAAAGAAGAAGCCGATGAAATAAAATCAGTCAAAACCCTGCCTCTCCTTCTCAGGCTCCTGCTCATTGACAAAACCAGCAGGAAGTCCCTGACCAGGAGCCACTAAGGTGGCAGCTGCCAGATCCGGAAACAGAAGACAGAGGCACATGCACAGGATGCTCTGTCCACTGAGCAATTTCATGGGGGAAACATCTGCTGCAAATAACACTTTTATTTCAGTTCAGAGAGAATGCACTCTGTCTCAAACAAGCAAGCAAACAAACAACAAACAAGAACACAGAAATCTAAAGTCCTAAATTCAGAGAACAGATAAATTTTGGAGTAAGTATTATCCCATACTATATTTGGAAAGATACTGCATATTCCTTGCTATTTATCTTGAACTCACATGAATGCCCTATATCTTATCTAGTAGGCCTAACTCTCTGAAATTGCTATTTCTATCTCTATCCCACACCGAGCTTCTGACAGGCCAGCATACTCTACTCAAGGCCAGGGCTATGAGTTTCCTAATTTTGCTGTTTTTTTCCATTGTAACCTTTGGCTCCTCTCTCTTTAAAACTGATGTTTGTACTTCTGGTCACCCTGTTCTGTAAAAACCATATCTTCTGTCTTGGTATCTGTTGAGGTCATTCGCAAATTACCTTCATTCTCATGGGCACACATTTTTATTTAAAAAAAAAAATGAAGTGTAGCACTCTGCTAAGCCTACAATTTTTTCATCTATCTCCTGGGCACAAATAGGACCCAGGGATTTTACAAATGAACACTCCCCTGGGAAATCTTCAGTAAACTGTGGTATTCTATCCAATGAACTGTGGGGAATTAACACAGAGCAAGCCAGCCTGTGGTCCAATGGCTTTCCCAGGGTCATGCCTGTTATCAGAGGAAAGACAGCTTTTCTGAGGGAATGTGTGGGTTGTGTGCAGACTCTGCTTTTATGACTGCGACCATTCCTTTCCTTGTTCGTAGTAGGGGATGCTGGGGCTGAGTAGGGGTCTTGTAGTCAGGGCTGGATGGAGAAGGAAGTGAGTCAGGTCCAAAGATATGTCTGTGTGTCTTGCCAATGCGCCCTCTGCTTTGCTCCTATCTCTCATGGCTCGGCCCCTCCTCCCTCTTCTCCCACACGCCTCTCTCTCCCTCCCCTCCCTATGTCCCCCCTTCCTTATCATCTCTGCACATCAACATCCCCATAGTCTACACACCTGTAATTCCTTCTCCCCATTCTTGCTCATTTGCTTGCTGTGACCTTCCTAACCATCTTTATAAAGACAGCACTCTCATTCCTTGGCCTACTATCTCGGTTCACCATTATTGGTGCTACCAATTCATTCATACATATAAAATGAAAAAACTTAAAATTAAACAAGAATGCCGAGTTTTGTTCCAAGCACTTTTATTTTTATTTTAGTTTATTTATTTATTTATTTATTTATTTATTTACTAAAGATGGGCCGAGCACCAAGAACTGAGAATAATCACCTGTCCCAAGATGAGGGAATTTACACCAATAGATGTGGACTTGGCCCATGTCGTTCTGGGCCAGGAGACTATGAAAAATCATCTCTTAAAATACCACTCTGGGGTATGTCAATTAACATGACTGAAAAGTGATCAACCTTTCAGAAAAGAAGTGATTCTTTGAGTCTGAGAAGATATGATATTCACAGAGGACATGGAATGCACAGGGTAAGGGCAGCAGAGTCTTAAGGAGTTCTACAGACTAGGGATCGATAGGGGAGTCCTGTCTGTCCAAGTGAAGGCATGACTCAGACCACTGAATCACAGCACAGGAAAGCAAGAATTTATAAGGAGGTGGGGGCAAAAGAAAGGGTGAGACCTGGCAAATTCCCCATCTGCACTAGCATGTCAACTGGTGTGGTCATTATGTAGTTCTTGTTTAGGGATAGACATAGTTGAGATTACATGAGTGTAGGTTTCTGTCATGTCTGGTAGACATTATTTTGCAGCAGACATCCTGGTTTAATGTACATGAGGGAAATCTCAGAAGGCCCCAACCCAGATGAACTGCTATAGGTAATCAATAGCTGAATAAGTCATTGTGCATAACATCCAAAGCCATGGAGCCAGCCCAGGGGGAACACATGCCATACATACACAATGGAATTCTTTCCAGCCATGAAGAATGACATTATGCTATTTGTGGGAATACAAAGACAAACATATGATCAGATTAAGTGAAAGAAGACAGTCTTGGACAAATAACATATTTCCCCCATATAGCTACAAAAAGCATGTGTGCCTTGATTAAATTAAAAATAGAAATGAAATTGTCTACAGGAACAACCAGGTTTAATGGAAGGGAAAAGGTTGAGAAAAGGGATGGAGTAAGGGAACTGGGCAGGGCATATACTCAACATGCATTATATGCCTACTGATTTAAAAAGTAGAAACTTGAGCTGCAGATGCACATAGAAATACGGCTAGCTTACTGCAAGCATACATGAAGGTGCAGACCCACACTGCTTCAGAAGGCTGAGTGCACTGTCATAAATTCACAACAGTTTTAAAGTAACAATTTCATTTTAATTTTTCTTCCCATTTCCTGTTAAAGAATATTCTTAAGTATATCTGCATGCTCAAAATTTCTGGTGATTTTTAAGTGGTTTATTTGTTATTTGATAAGAATGAGAAATGCTAGGGACTTTATTCATAATGCCTGGAAGGAAAAAGTATCTGATAAATTATAAAAAATAAATTTTTTATAAATAAAAAAATAAAGGGAAAAGTCTTTGTTCATGTCTTTTCTTGGATTCATTGCACCCAGATTTCTGCCTCTTAAACTGTGCTTTCTGGTATATCAGAGAACATTTCTAGGAGGCAAATGTTGCCATGAATTCCCTCTGCTGGTGTTACTCTGTGCCCTTTAATGCCCCATCCAGTGGAGAGGGATTCTCAGGCTATTATTAAGGAGCTGGACATTGCTAAGGTTTGGAGTTGCTTTCAGAATCTCTCAGTTTAAAATATTTCTGTTCTGTGGCTCTCTAGGGTCCTCTGCTTATCCTGTGAGCTTACTTGGGGAGCTGCTTTGTAACTGATGCCCTAAGTGCCTCCCAATCCCACTTATCACTCTATGCTAATATATGCTCCTCTGTATACAGCCACGACACTATTGACTGAACACTGCACCTACAACTATTAATCAAAATGGTGTCTTTATGAAATTAGTATAGTAGTTGAACTTGGTTCCTTTTTATTGAGTCAGATGCTCAAAATTATGCAAACAATAAGATATTAAGTTATAGCTGCAAAACAAAGTTTAGAAGGAAACTTTGAACTGATTGGGCTCCCCTTGCTTTCTCGTCTGTGTGTAGGGGGAGGGCAGAGATCAACCTCAAGTGTTATTCCTCATTTGCCATGTACCATGCTTTCTTTTTGAGACAGGCTCTCTCACTGGCTGAAGATTGCAGGCTAGGCTGTCTGGCTAGTGCGTCCCAGGGATCCTCCTGTCTCAGACATCCTGGTACTGGGATAACACGCAGGTACCACACTATAATGTCTGTCTTCTCTGGTTTTTGATTTTTTTTTTTACTTTTACATGGATACTGAATACTAAACCTTAGTTCTCATTCACGTGGAACAGGTGCTTTACAGGCTAAGCACAGCCTCCACCCCATCTTTGGAGATTGTTAACAGTCAACCGGAAAGTCCTGGTCTAGTGTCCTGTATGCTTGTGATTATACATGTAACCTGTTGTACCATCTTCTCTGCTGATCTCAGAGACAAAGGAGCCAGTGTCTGCTATTTACTGATCTCAGCCTCCAAGCTGTAGCATGCCACAAGGATGTCAGCATTCGTGACATTCTCATGTGGTAGGTTGGAGACAATACAAGTCACACTGGGTTTTGAGACATGCAATAGATCGTGAGTGTCCAGCTGTTTGAATCCTCAGTTTGAAAGTTCAGTGCCATTTTATGGAACCTGTTCCCATCTGGAACTTTCTTAATCATGAAGAATAGCTATGAGAGCTGCTGGCCCTAGATCCACTCGTAGAACTGCTGGTGGGAATGCAAATTAGTACAACCACTCTGGAAATCAGTCTGGCAGTTCCTTAGAAAACTGGGCACATCACTTCTGGAGGCCCCTGCTATACCACTTCTGGGCATATACCCAGAGGATTCCCCAGCATGTAATAAGGATACATGCTCCACTATGTTCATAGCAGCCCTATTTTTAATAGCCAGAAGCTGGAAAGAACCCAGGTGTTCCTCAACAGAGGAATGGATACCAAAAAATGTGGTATATTTATACAATGGAGTACTATTCAGCCATTAGAAACAACGAATTCATGAAATTCTTAGACAAATGGATGGAGTTGGAGAACATCATACTAAGTGAGGTAACCCAGTCTCAAAAGATCAATCATGGTATGCAATCACTGATATGTGGATATTAGCCTAGAAACTTGGAATACCCAAGACATAATCCACATATCAAATGATGTCCAAGAAGAACTGAGGAGTAGTTCCTGGTTCTGGAAATGCTCAGTGCAGCAGTTTAGTGAAATACCAGAACAGGGAAGTGGGAAGGGATGGATGGGGGAAGAGGGGGAGGGAAGTGGGCTTATGGGACTTTCGGGGAGTGGGGGGGGGCAGAAAAGGGGAAATCATTTGAAATGTAAATAAAAAAATATCGAATAAAAAATGGTGGAAAATTCAGAAACTTAGTAGAGCTCAACATTGTTAGAGTCTGTTTTTACTCTTTCTTGAGGCATGCAAAAAAAAAAAAATCAAGTGGATGAAACAAGGTCTCTCTTCCTCAAATACAAAGAAGCAAAGGGTGTTTAAAAAATGGACGACCAGACCAAAGCAGCTTTTAGGAAAGGTGATCAATCTTCTCAGTGAGTCGTGTGCCATATTCCATTTGCTTATCATATGGAATCTGTAGACACAGGCAAAGGACATGATGCCATGGCAAAATCTATATGTTCCAAGACTTTTATAAAGATGCAGTAATAGCATTTGAACTCCAGTGAGAAAATTCTAGAATTCCTAGGCATATCCAAGAAGATGAAAAAAAACTGACAATCATTTAAATACAAGAAAAAAAATCCCTGTATGGGAACTATATAGAAGTATCTGGAGAACAATTTTATTTCATTCCATAATGTCTTAGTATATATGCCACATAAATGTATATGGTGTACTAAGTAGCTATGATGGTTGCCTTTGTCAATTTGACTCTATCTAAAATCACTCAGGAAAAGGAAAGGGCTGTATTGATTGTCTAAATCAGGTTGGCCCTGTGCATCTTTGTGTCTGTCCTAATTAACAGGCCTGAAAGACTCATCCCATTGTGGGCAGCATCATTCCCTAGGCAGAAGAACCTGGACTGTGTAAGAATGGAGAAATTGAACTGAACACAAGCAAACAAATGAGCAACCTGAACCTCCCTAAGCTGATTGCTGTCTGGGTATTGATTACAGCAACTGAATTGGAACTAGAATGGACAACAGCCATAGTTATTCAATGGTCAATACCTGTCAATACCTCAGGTTTAGCAACAGATCTTATTAAAAGTGAGCATTTGTCTCCTAGCCACCCTCTGAGGAGAACAGCCCTGACTTTATGATGTGGACTTGGGCAGCTGACCCCTGCATCCTTCAGAGGGAGGGATGTGGTCTTAGAAGAAAAGCCAAATATACCTCAACTAGTGATTTCTGAAGGGCTACATAAGGAATTTGTTTGTAAGTTTCTCTGAAGAATTACTTTCTAAACTTTTATAATTCCCAATCTCAAGAAATTCCTTTTCCCCACACATACTCTGAACTACTATTGCTACAAAATACAAAGTAGCATTTTTCAAATGTACCCCTTTCTAAAATCAGAATATTTTTAAAACAGTGATTTTTCTGAGCTGTTTGTTTTTTGTTTTTGAAATAGGATTTCTCTGTAGAGTCCTGGCTGTCCCAGAACTCACTCTGTAGACCAGGCTGGCCTTGAACTCAGAAATCCACCTGCCTCTCCTTCCCAATTAAAGGCATGTGCCACCACTGCCCAGCTGAACTGTTTCTAAACATTTGGAAACTAGGCTGGCAAGATGACTCAGGACATGAGTTTAATCTTCAGAATTCACATAAAAATGCAAAGACAGACTGCTAGTGTACAGTTGTAAACTAGGGCTGGGAGGTGAAGAGAAAACAGGAGATCCCTGGGACTCTCTGGCTAGCTAGGATAGTCTAATAGGTGAGCTTGAGACCAGTGAGAGATCCTGTTTCAAAGAAGGTAAGTAGCTTTCCTGGGCATATATGAAACACACATGAAACACACACACACACATACATGCACAAAATTTAAAATTATTATTTAATCAAAAGCTATATGTTGCATTAAACTTTAAATTACCACTAAAAAATACAAACAAAATTTAGAAAAAGCACAATGACCAACAGCCCCTCAACTCTATGACTGTGCTTGATAGCAATGTCACATTTTCTCTAGATTCTCCCTCTGTCTAATGGGAACAATATCTCTTGTCACTACTGATGAGTGAGTTGAGAGAAAGCTGCATATTCATGACTCCTTTCCTATAAATATTAGGACATTATTGTCTAAGAACAAAGATGTCCTTTTGTAGACCATGGAGAAATCATCTACTTTAGAAAAGCCAAATTGAACTGTGCTTTTCTTTGATTTCCAAGAACTTCAGCACATGAGCATTGTCAAACCCCAGATGAAGAAAACAAACTTTACCTTAATCATAGATGGTCCTTTTTAACTTCTTTCATTCCAAAGAATGAAACAGTAACATTTTGGGAAGTCAAAGACACATAGTAGTTCCAGGCACTTAGCATAGACAGGTGCCTCTTGTACTACACATGGAAATGCATTCACTAACTTAGAAAATGATTTAAAGACTGTCAAGAGTCTGCTGGGTCTGATAGAATATTTGATATGATTTTCACTAAATTTATATCAGTGTGCTATGATCTATATGTTTGGCCTGTCACCATATTTCTAAAGGGTTACATTTAATTCTGTTTTTGCTTCCAATAATGAGATGGCTAACATTTTGGGGAGATTAGTAGAATGGCTGATGACATCATCTATGAACTAATGAAAAGAAAACCAAGACCCTCCAAACTGACTTCTATTGAAATTAATTTTTAATAACTGCTTGGTTTGTATCACTACTTCCCAAAATGCTAATTAATTCTAACTCTAAACTATGTAATTATAATACTTCTGCTGAAATACAAATTATCTGGTGCCCTAGGGTGAAGGAGTTAGAATACATTTCATGTTCCATTCAATAGAGGAAACATGCTGTTTCCTCAACCATGGGAACACGGGAGACACACAGCCGCTGGCTCCCCTACCCTCAACTCTCTCATTTCCCTTCCTCTCCATTTAACAGGAAGACAGACCCAGGTCGACAGTTGGCATCCAGCAGGCTTAATGCCTCCTTCCATGAGGTGGTGAGGAGTGGTGGCCTGCCAGGTTATTTTTGGCTAGGCACTGCAGCATGGAGCCTTTAGCAGTCTTCATTCAGTCAGTGGCCTTAAGTGGCAGCCCCTGTACCTGCAGAATGTGAATTGACGTTGCCATGGAGATAGAACAACTCTTCCTGGTTCTGTCAAAATCTATCTTTCTCTGCGAGTAGGCAGGGGTCAGGAAAGAAACCCCTGGAGAAGATGGGGGAAGGGGGAACTGCATGGTGCCTTATGGAATGGGAGACACACCAGGGGCTTTATGTGCTGAAAGGTCCATACAAAGCCCTTTGTCTTTTTGACTCTTAGAATCCAAATAAGCCCTTATAGAACTAAGGAACATTTTAAGGTCTCTATGTCCTTAGCTGTCACAGATGGACCTGGGGGGAGGATTTCTCAGCCTTGTGTGTATGTGTTTGTTTGTGTGTTTGTGTGTGTGTGTACACGTATGCATGCACATTGATAGAAACAAAGGACAACCTTGATGTCCGCAAGCCTTAGGCATCTGTCTGTCTTCACCACATCCAACTGTTTTACATGAGTTCTGGGGACCAAACTCACACCCAGATTGCTTTCAAAAGAGCACTTTACCCATTAGCCTAACTCCCAGCCCCTTACTCTTTCACTTCAAATTAGAAATAACTTTGTTTAATTATAAAAGTCTGTAAGCACCATTGCTAAAAGCTGGATTCATGACATTCATACTTGTTTCCATAGCATTCTTCAATGCTAACATGTAATAGGCTAACCTACCTATAGCTTTAGCAACAGTATTGAAGTAGGGTTGTACACACAAAAAGGAAAAACACATGGGGGTTTTAAGAGAAGATACAATTATTCTCATACATGTCCTTCGTGGGAGTCAGATCTTCCATGTTTCTATGGGCTGACCTTCAGGTACCTAAAATGTAGCTCCTGAGTTTCAGGAAGCTAGGCAGAAGTGTCTCCATGCAGCCCAGCCAGGGGCCTGGTTTCCAGGCTCTGCTCATGAGCAATTTCTCTCTGCTGAGAATTCTGGTTTGGCTCTGGGTTCAACCCAGTAGCCTCTCTCTTGATCACTTCTTTGGCCCTGGATATAGCTCTGAATGGAAGCTTCAGTTTACAGTTCTATGCTCTGGTGTCTCCTATAGATTCTCAGCTTGCAGGAACTGTAGAGTGGGTATATCCAGTCTGCCACGATGCAGGGACTAAGATGGGGATATGGAACCTTACTGCTGAGTTTACTAAGAGTAGGTGAGTTGTCAGCATTCTGAATAGGACTCTGTGCAAGCATTGTAAGATGGGGAGAAGTGTCATGTTTGTATTCTAACCCTTTCAAGAGCCCCAGAAGACTGGGTCATTCTGCCTCAGTTTTCAATGAGATGCACACCCAGGAATTAGCACACCTATAGCCGTCAATCTGTCAAAAGGCTGCATAGTACTCCATGCATGTTTTCAACAAGGATCTGACCTTATCTGTGTTCAGTCACCACCCAAAACCCGCACTGAGGTTTAACCTCGCTGAATTTTATACATTAATTCAATCCATTGCATGCAGTATTTATTTATGAATCAATAATTCAAATTCAAATTCAAATAATTCAATACTTCAAAATCATGTCCAAGCAGCCAACATGTCTAGACATTTTAATACATAGGATGGTGAATTCTGTGCTGGTTGGCTAGGTGGCAGAATCTAGCTATTTAATCAAATACAGTGATCCGGGAAAAGAGAGGCTGACTCCACCTAGTCAGTCAGCTGTGTTCTGAATGTTCATATCCCACCAAGGCACATGCTGAGACCTTCTCCTCAAGGTGGTATTTTTACAAGGTCTTAGTTTGGGAGATGAATGGCTATAGGAATATCCTTCATACGTCAGACTGGAGTGAGAGCCCCATCTTCTTCAACCATCTGAGGACACTGTGAGCAGTGTGAACCAGGAAGCAGCCCCTCACCAGAGACAGCATTTCTAAACCAAGACTGACATTAACAATTGAATACAATACACACATTTATGCTTCTGCTAGTCTTTTTTTTTCTATATTCTTTGTTTACACTCCAAATGCTTTCCCCTTTCCCGGTTCCCCCCTCCCCATATGTCCCATAGGCCCTCTTCTCTCCACCCATTCTCCAATCACCCCCTCCCTTTTCTCTGTCCTTGTACTCCCCTACAATGCTGGATCAAGCCTATCCAGGATCAGGGCCTTCTCCTTACTTTTTCATGGGAGTCATTTGGTATGCTAACTGTGTCTTAGGTATTCAGGGCTTCTGGGCTAATTAATATCCACTTATCAGTGAATGCATTCTATGTGTATTCTTTGGTGATTGGGATCCTCACTTAGGATGATATTTCCCAGTTCCAACCATTTGCTTAAAAATTTCATGAATTCGAGTGGCTCCTGGTTCTGGAAAGACTCAGTGAAGCAGTATTCGGCAAAACCAGAACGGGGAAGTGGGAAGGGGTGGGTGGGAGGACAGGGGAAGAGAAGGGGGCTTACAGGACTTTCGGGGAGTGAGGGGCTAGAAAAGGGGAAATCATTTGAAATGTAAATAAATTATATCGAATAAAAAAATTTAAAAAAAATTTCATGAATTCATTGTTTTTAATTGCTGAGTAGTATTCCATTGTGTAAATATACCACATTTTCTGGATCCATTCCTCCATTGAGGGACATCTCGGATCTTTCCAGCTTCTGGCTATTATAAATAAGACTGCAATGAACATAGTGGAGCATGTGTCCTTATTGCATGCAGGGGAATCCTCTGGGTATATGCCCAGGAGTGGTATAGCCGGGTCCTCCAGAAGTATCATGCCCAGTTTTCTGAGGAATCGCCAGACTGATTTCCAGAGTGGTTGTAGCATCTTACACTCCCACCAGCAGTGGAGCAGTGTTCCTCTTTCCCCACATCCCTGCCAACACCTGCTGTCTCCTGAGTTTTTAACCTTAGCCATTCTGACTGGTGTGAGGTGAAATCTCAGGGTTGTTTTGATTTGCATTTCCCTAATGACTAATGATGTTGAGCATTTCTTAAGGTGCTTTTCAGCCATCCGAATTTCTTCAGGCAAAAATTCTTTGTTTAGCTCTGTACCCCATTTTTTAATAGGGTTATTTGGTTCCTTGGGGTCTAACTTCTTGAGTTCTTTGTATATATTGGATATTAGCTCTCTATCGGATATAGGGTTGGTGAAGATCTTTTCCCAATTTGTTGGTTGCTGTTTTGTCCTTTTGATAGTGTCCTTTGCCTTACAGAAACTATAATTTTATGAGGTCCCATTTGTCAATTCTTGATCTTAGAGCTTCTGCTAATCTTTAAGGCAGAAGAAAACCAATATACCAATACTAAAATGGGAATGGAACAAAAGATCAGAATTGTGTATATGAAGCAGAGCAAAGAGTTGTGTGTGTGTGTGTGTGTGTGTGTGTGTGTGTGCACATGAGGATCAACATGGACAGCTGGGCTATGTGTTAATATGAGGATCAACATGGGTGGCTGTGTGTGCATGTGTATATGAGGTTCAACATTTGCAATTGTGTGTGTGTGTGTGTGTGTGTGTGTGCACAAGAAGGTCAACATGGGCATCTGAGTTATCTCTCAGACAGACTAATGAAGCAGGCAATTTGAAATCTCACTCCCTGTTGTTTCACACTAATCATACAAGTTTTGAAACAGAAGCTATTGTTAAACACTCAACAGTACCTGAGGACATCTTAGGGACTCACAACTGCAAATAGAAGCTAGGAGGTCTTGACATCTCATTATAGAGGCAAGGGGTGCTAATACAAGTTTAAAAATTCACAGAACAACCCCACACCTCCCTCTTCTACAACAGAGAATCAGCCCCAAATGCCAAGGTGTTGACCTGTAAATCCTGCTCTAGGATCAAAATCCATAGGAAGTATGTACTTCTGTGGGCAAGAAGCCAAGATAAAGTGAAGAACCAGGGAGAACTTGGGGTTAAAGCAGGGCCACTCCTGCAGCAGTGGGGAAGCAGGAAGCTGGAACACAGAAAGAGTCAAATGGCAGTCTGCCCTTAGGATGCGAGCTAGCAAGGAAAGGCTACCCATTCACTGTCACGTGCCAATTCCAATCAGCAAGAAGGGACCCTGCAATGCAATTTGTTCTACTTGATTATAGCTCATTTGACTCAGAGTCCATGTTCATGATGATCAAGTGCAAATCCTACAAACTGTATTTAACAAGAATGTGGTGTCCATTAATGCCTCCATTAATTTGATTTCCTCCTTTAAAACAGAAACTGTTGATAACTAAATCTGAGCCACTCCATGTCTTTGGGCTTCAGTTCCTGAGTTTTAAAGGTAGAGAGGTTCAGAGAAGAGCCTGGACATCCCTGTGGATGCTCAGTGGCAGGAGAAAGCCATCTCTTCACTTCCTTCTGTTACCAGGGCCTACAAACACATGGCCAAACCTTCTTTACATTCAGATGTTTGGTAACATCCCAATAAGAATTCTGTTTTGTTCAAGTCAGGCCACAAAACTAGCTTCTTAGGCTTATTCATCTGTCCTTTTTTACTTCCTGTCTTTTTATTAGCAAGGGAAAATGTCCCTGGTGCATCTCCAGAGCTTGTGAATTTTATGGGGCTGTGTGTACTTGGGCATGCTCCTTATCATTGTTCTGTACCATAAAGTTAATCAACAACAACCCAATGACATCCAATAAGCAACAGATACTGATGGGCAAATTCATTGCTGGTTTTAGGGTCAACATTCACAAAGGGTGAGAAACTCTTCACTTGAGAGAAAGAGACTAAGACTCTGAGGAAAGATTCTGTATTATTAGTTGTGTGTGTTGTATTAGTTAGTATGTATATGTATGTGTATATGTGAATACTTGTGTTTGTGCATGTATCTGAATGCATGGGTGGTGTGTATGTGTGCGTATGTGTATATGTGTGCAAGTATGCATAAGTGAGATTGTGTGTGTATATGTGTGCATGTACATATGTATGTATGAGTGTGGTATTGTGTAAGTGTGAATGTGTGTATGTATGTGAGTGAGCATGTACGAGTGTGCATGTATGCATGTGTATGTGTATCTGTGAGTGTGTATATGAGTGTGCGTGCATCTCTCTATTTATTCATCAAAGTAAGTAAATTAATCAAAACACAGAGTCCTGGAGCTCAGTGGTTAAGCACACTGGATGTTCTTCCAGAGGACCCAACTTCAATCCCCAGCAAGCACATAGCAGATCACAACTGTCTATAACTCCAGAGGATCTGGCACCCTCCCACAGACATGCAGGCAGAACATCAATGCATCTCCTTGATGCATAGCTAGCCAATCTCCACAGTGGAGCCATTGCGTGAATTCATGGCTGCTCACAAGTGCATGGTAGAATCCTGCTGGGAGCAGAAGAACCATTTGAGCGCAGCCCAAACTCCCAACCAACAGACTGGTAAGCTACATCAACATCTGTGATTGGAAGGTGCTTAGCTACACAATGGTTGATACTGAGATAGAATGAAGAAACCTGATGCAAATGCCTCATGGTGCAAATCCTGTTACAGCAAAAGGCACAAAGCAAATAGGAATCCCACCTTGCCTCTGAAGGAAGGACCTGTGTGCAGGTCTGAGATACACACCTTGTGTGCTGCTCTCTTTTCCTTATCTTAAAATCTGTATTCCACTGAGCTGTGGAGACCTAAACCCAAGCTTTCTGAATCATTGACGTGCAGTCAGGTAACAGGGACTGGTAGCAATTCTTCATCTTCATCCCTCAAACTGATATGGCTCCATTTTGAAATTCAAAGTCAAAAGCAAAAGCAAAGCACCAAGAAGCGTCCATGGCCATGACCAACGTATTTCTGTGAATTCCTGGGGTGATTTTACACATCATAATTGATTTGACTTTATAAAGTTCTTCATGATGTGGGTGCAGCCAAAGCCAGAGTCCTGCTTAATATTTGATGGGGAAATTCAAGGATCCATTTGCTAGTGTCTCAGGTTTGTCATCCAGTTATTCAGGTAGCTGAGGCAGAAGGATCACAGGTTCAGGTCCAACCTTGTCTCAAAATAAAAAGTTGGGAAAAAGGGGCAGGGCTGGAGCTGGCACCAGCAGAAGAGTTCTGACCTAATGTGCTCAAGGTCCTAAAACAATCCATAGTACAGTCAATAATAGTAATAGTAACTAATAATAATAATTATTAATAATAATAATAATCATATCAGTAAAGACTTCATTTCCTCATTTGATGCTGTGCATTCTCCAGCACAGTGCTGACTTAAGCCATTCCTGCCCACTGGATACTGGATGGCATTCTTCCTTGAGAGAAAGATTTGTCTACCAAAGAGTACACATGGAGGGACTCATGGCTCTGCCGCGTGTGTAGCAGAGGATGGCCTTGTTGGACATCTTGGTCCTGTGAAGGCTCATTGTCCTAGTGTAAGAGAATGCCAGGACAGGGAAGTGGGAGAGGGTGGATTAGTGAGCAGGGGGAGGGGGATGGGATGGGGGCTTTCAGAGGAGAAACAAGGAAAGGGGATAACATATGAAATGTAAATAAAGAAAATTTCTAATAAGAAAATGAACAACAACAACAAAAAAGAATATTAGACAAGAACTCTATCCAAAGCTTTGGTTTATTTAAACTATGTAAGGATATTGGATATTTAGCTAATATTATGTACATTTTGGATATAGTTTTCTAATTATAATAATAAATTACTTTAACCATGTAACAAAATCAAAATAAAAGAATTGCCTTTGCTAGTCTCATCAGATCAGTAGCAGTCCCTTCTCCATGTGTAATGTGGCTATTAATTTTGCATGCTCACTTCTCTCTTCAAGGAAGGGGTCAGTTCTTTCAAGTCGAAATGTCCAGGGGCTGATTTCAGAACCCTCCACAGAGCTTCTCTATTAGCAAGCTCTTGGTCTTTGCTCCCACATGATGAGCGAGCTGTCTCTGCTTTCAGAATTGCAGATAAGAGAGGAGAAAGTGGCCTCCATCCACCAGAAACCAGAAAGTTGGACTAATGCTGCTTGTATTCTAATGCTAATTTAGGGCCTCCAAGGCTTGTCCCAAAGAGGAGAATCCACACAACAAACACTGTGTGACTCTGCCCCCAGTTAATTGTGACTGGTAAAGAAAGATAGAAGGAGGAAGCAGCCATGGAATAAAAGAAGAACACGCAGGAGAGGAGAAAGGAAAAGCTACCAGGGATTAGCTGTGCCATAAGAACATGTCGCTGAGGGCTTCCCAATTGGAACTAAGAGAAGCCCAGATGGAACACAGAAAATAGTAAGTAATAACACGGAGTTATTGACAGGAAAGTGGATTCCAACAGCATGGAGGGTAGCATGGAGGGAGCCACCCAACTATTGTGCTGCTTAAGGCCTATTGTAAATATAAAGGCTGTGAGTGTATCATACTTCCTGGAACTCAATAACCAAAGGCCATATAGAAGCCCCAGGTAGGGATTTTTAATAATTATTCCTACACCAGGATCCTCAGAAGAAGGAAGAAGGAATATCATTGGTGATGCAGCAGCTTTCTGTCTTAGCCCCTTTTCTTACTCAAAGTATTCTATGGCACCTGTGGAGCGTCCTCCCTGTCCACTGTTGCATACATCAGAGGCACCAGCATACATCCAACCTTATGTCTGCAGGCTTCCAGCACAGACCAGGTTTTGTCTTTATATGAAGATAACACTTATTGTGGCGCTAGCTTGCATTCATTAAGATCTGCCTGTTCTTCGGGCTTCCGAATATCCTGGTGTCTTTCAAAACTACACACTGAAAATACTCCAGATTCAGCATTCAGTAAACCAAAAAGTGTTTGTGTCCTGTTCCCCAGAGACCAGTCCCTTCTTTCTAGCAATAGATACAGTCATTTCTCTCATCCCAGTTCTCACCTGGATCCTGATCTGCCAGGTAAGAAATGGCTCAAGTTAAATTCCCAAGCTTCAGTGAAACCTTTCAGGTATAAATATAAAAGCCGTAAGAATATTGCAGACAGGCCTTTGAGTTTGAAAGACTTCATAATCGGCTGCAGGGCCTACCCTTCACATAGCAAAGCCTTCTTTCATTATAAAACATCAGAGATATGGGATAAATCGTAGCCACCTATCCCCCCAGGACCTTCTCTCTTTCTTGCCGGTAGGAAGAAGAAATGAAGATTGTTTACCTGGAAATCATAGTCACAAGATTCAATCAGGTTTGTGGACTTGGACTTGCTCTTTTCTCTCTCCACTCCCCCTAGCAGCTCTTTGAAGCAACAATTTCTATGCCATTGACAAATGCTTTAACTCCAAGGGTACCATTAGTCCTGAGAACTGCCTTCACCTGAGGAAGACATGAGCACCAGAAATGACTCCAAATTCCCCAGTCCCTCTTCTTTGCTGCTCCCTGGCTCAGCCTTAACAGTGGTCTGACTACACAGAATATTCTAGAATTCTCTAGAATGTGGATATGCTGAGATACAAATCCAGTAAAAAGAAAGAGCCCAAGTCTCTCCACACAAAGTGATCATTTTCAGAACCATTGTCCTTTAGCTGTATGTGAAGCATCTTCACAGACTCTCACACACAGGCTCAGCAGGCTCTTCTCTATCTATATGGCACTGAGCAAAGGGATGAGGTTAAAACTGTTTGCAAAAAGCTATGGACAGAGTTACTGGCCTCTTGGTTGACCAGTTGTATACAGTGGGTGATCTACTGGGAACTAAATAAAAGGACAAAGGTGCTTTACTAATTTGAAACTACAAATAACTTAAAATCCCATTCCTTGGACTTTGAACAGTCTTTATTCAGAGACAGACTTTCCTCTACTTGGAAATCCCAGGGCCATTCAAAACCAGTCAGACCACTGAAGCCAAAGGTTTCACTATCATTCAGGAGAAGCCAGCATTTCTACCCTCCCTTCGTGCCCTACCTTCTTTTGGTATCCACAGCATCTCCAGATCTGTGTTTAACCACATACCTCCCAATTCTGACATTGTTCAGCCATTCCTGTGATCCTCCATCGTGAGCTTCCTGACTCTTTCCCTTGGACCATGATCCAAGATTGGTCATTTCTGTTGTTCACTAACCTTGCTACACATCTTCAGAATGACATTGCAAATTGTACTACAGATGTGATCAGTTCTCTACAGCCACCGGTACCTCTGTGCATTCTCCCATGTGCAAAGATGTTATGGCTTGTTTCCTGCTGAAGATCATAGTTCAGTTTTGGCCAACTCCTGCAACCACACTGCTTAACTGGACTCTACCTTCCTGTCTCCTAGGATGTCTCCAACCTCAAGGGTCCTATGCTCTCCTCTGTGGCACACTGTCCCAGACTCCCTGCCTCCCCCTATCTGAACGGTCCACTATGCCTCAGTTTATCTGCCTTTCCTTCAGTGATAACTTGATCATTTCTTCTGTCCTTGGCACACTAGAGACCCTCAGTGTCTTGCTACAAGTCTGCTACCCCTGCAATTGTTTCCCTTGTCAGGTACACTGGCAATGGCTCAGTAAACTGAGAGGAGGTTATCAAAGAACAGGTGGATCTACCAGGAGATTAAAGTTCGTGATTTTCCACTCAGCCTGCAGCAAGAGAGTGATATGGGCAAAATGGTTCACTCCTTATCTCCTAAACATTCCTGCTGTCAGAGCACAAATTCAATCATGTTATGCAAAACAGGAGGCAAGTTAGTCACAGGGAAGTTAGATGAAGTCTGGTCAAGTGTGTTAAAAGAAAGAAATCATTTAATTTGCTTACTTTATAAGGTGAATGGAGAAATATCTGCTAGTAGATGATAAGAAAGAGCAGGAAAGCTGTGAAAGGGGAATTCATTGTTTAACTGATAAACAATTATCAATTACTCATTGGTTAAGCAGTAAATGATACCTGCTGCCTTGACTTAATAGTTATTCAAATATTTGTGTGCAAAAGTAAGCAAAGATGATTTTTTTTAATATATTAGGTTACACAAATGTTTAAATATATGATATCTGCTATGAAGCGATATAGCATTCTGTATTTTAAATTTACTAAATATTTTACAATTTCTAAAATCATTAAAAATGGTTTTCTTTAGTTTTATCCAAAGAATAAAGCATATCTAAATGTACTAGTTTGAAAGAGGAAATTAATCTAGTCACTTGTATATTTCTCTATCATCCATACATCTATCCGCTCACCCACCCACTCACAGATCTATTTATAGATCCATCCATCCATCCATCCATCCATTTCTCCTTCCCTTTAACTAGATGCATAAATAAAACATTGTCTATTTAAGTGATTACAACATGTGATCACTTCTGATATCCTAACTGTTTAAAAGGATGGCATCCTAAATTAACTGTACTAACATGAATCCCTTCAATTAGTTTTTGTTGTTAAAGATTTTATTTATTTATTTTATGTGAATGATTATTTTGCTGGCATGTGTATGTGTATACTGCAATCATGTGGTACCCAAAGTGTGCTGGTAGGGTATAAGATCCCCTGAAACTGGAGTGATAAATAGTTATGAGGAGCTATGTAGGTGCTGGGACTGAACTTGTGTTCTCTGCAAGCAAGTGATCTTAACCTTTGACCCATCTTTCCAGTCCGTTATTATTTTGACAAATATTAAGTTACTAATACCTGTCAAATCAGAAATTATGGTCTTATTGTAGAGTATTTTGTAATATTTTAAATTTGAGTTGAGAAAATTAGCATCAACTTTTCTGCTATGGACTGTCAGAAACATAGGAAATAAAAAGCAAAGCAAAATATCAAAGCTTTGTGTATAAAAAAAAATCAACATTGAAACTGGTGACTATATGGTTTTTATCCCCTGAAATTAGGGTATTTCCCAAGTTACACTGTAAATGTTATATGAAAATTGACTTATGACGAGAATAGAAAATTTGACCCCAGGTGGCAAAATCAATTCAAATTCCTTTTGACGCTTTCTAACCTTGGAATTTCTCCAGGAGCAAGTAGCTGTATAAAGATGATATTCTTGGATATTAATTATTTCTAGGAGTTTCCATTGGGGAAAAAAGTCAATGTCATTTGTGACAGTGCAGAAGAAAGTCACACTTTTTCCTCTTCTCATCTATAAAAAGAGGGGAAATGGAAGATTGACTGGAAAATGCACATATCTCTGGCATAGCTGAGGGGAACCTCATCATCAGTAGCAGACTCATGGAGAAGACAAGTGTAGACCTGCTCAGTAGGAAACCAGGGCCCTGCGGGCCCCTTCCCAGCACTCACTCTCTCTCCTCAGGGCAGTGACACTCCTCATTAGGTGCTTCTGGTTATGAATATACTTAGTGCCTGCTCTCTTAGAAAACATGCTCCTTCTTTCTGTCCCCACACTTTTCCTTCTGCCCTCACACTCCCCTCCTTTTTCCCTTTCCTTCCCCTCTGTTCTTTTTTTCCTTCCTTTCCTTCTTATCCTTTTTGTTTACTTTTATTGACAGGGTCTTGTTGGCCTGGAGCTCACTATGTAGCCCAACACTAGCCTCAAACTGAAGATAATCTCTTGCCTGGGCTTCCTGTATGCTGGGATTGCAGGTGAGCACAACCATGCCAAGCAGAGCTTAACATTCCTTTCATTTAGAGATAATTTTACCTTGCTTACTGTCCAAGTTAGAAATACATGAGAGCTATGGATCTCTTTAAAACTTGTCTATCATGTTATTCCATACCTTGATATAAGGTAGTTAACCAGATTGTTTCCTGTATTGTGTATTTCAGTGGTATCAGCCATCCCATGATGTCAAATGATAGACAAATATCATGACCTCTCCCAGAATAACCTGGAGAATCTAAGCATGTTATTGGGTTTCAGAGCAAACATGGAACAACCTAAAGACAGGGAAACAGAGAGCTTAGGGTCAGAGAAGAGACTTGTGCTTGTGGCAGACTCATCATGTCTGAGCCATTTTTCCAAGAGGTTGTTATCTGCCTCAGCCTCCCAAATTGCAGGGATTACAGGTATAAGCCACAACACCAGGTCTCTCCATTTTTATAAGATGCAAGATTTAGGCAAATTAGATCTATGTTTCGAGCCATAAAATAAGGCAAAAACAAAAAATTAGGGCAAAGTTTACATAAGATAAATTCTTGGAAAATCTTTGCTCTACTGTATTTCAGCAAATATTAATCTCCTTCTAAGTTCTGTTTTATATTTACTAAGCACATAAGATTTATGATGTCTATTGGGATTAGATAGAAATTATTAGCATCACGAATTCTGAGGATTGCCTT
Organism: Apodemus sylvaticus; assembly: GCF_947179515.1. NCBI lineage: Eukaryota > Metazoa > Chordata > Mammalia > Rodentia > Muridae > Apodemus > Apodemus sylvaticus. Next base: position 1,139,202 of record NC_067486.1, on the reverse strand, counting down.
AAACTTTCTATATGCAATACTACATTCATCTCCTTTATTATTGCATGTTAGAAAAAAATATCGCATACTAGCAACCCAAAAGCAAAGAATACAGGGACACAAAACTGCCAGTGCTTGACTTTGAAAAGATCAAAGTCTAGTGTAAATGATTGGCAGATGTGAAGACTTGATACTACAGAGATGCCAAAAGAACCTACTACAAGGTGACTGGGTTTAAAAGGGGGAAAGAGTGACTTTCAGGCAAGTAAATCTACCAGCCTAGAAGGAATTTAAAGCAAGACTCTCCAAAATATGATGTACACATGTGTCATAATGATTTGGAAGGAAAGCATCCATTGGTGAGAAGTGCTGGAGAAAAGAAAGAGCTGAGTGATGTGATCCACCCTCCAGGAACCACACCAGCCCTTGCTCTGCTCCACAATCCTGCAGAGAGAAAGTACTCCATCACTTACAAGTTCAGTCTAAAAATCTCCTGCTTATCCACCTGAATGTCAAGAAAGAATGGAAACCAGTGTGAGCTTGCTTTGGACATGGGGAGGCAGCAGATACAGGTCTGCAGGAAGCTGTGGCTTAAAATGGGTTCATCATCACATCATATACTGTGAGTCCTGAGTACTGGTTTCTCAGAATGGAACCTCTTTACAGTAGGATCTCTGCAGAGGTTACTGTAAATCAACCAGGACTCAAAGGGCTTCCCCAAAACATGCAGATCAAAATAAAGTTAATCGCTAGATTATACTTTAGTTCAAGGGCAGGATAAACATTTGAAGATAGGACACACATTTTAGGTCCTTCTTATTCAAGTTTTTTTTTCCTTGCAGTTCTAGGGTCTCATTATCAAGAATGGTCTGACTACAGAGTAAGTTCCAGAAACAATTCACATTCATTTAACCTTTGTTACAACTTATTGCTACACTTGTTTTATTGTATTACTCTTGGTTGTTTTGACTAGTTTATAAACAAAATATCACACTAGGCATGCAGCCATCTATCTAGGAAAATTCATCTATACATGTTTCTGTTTTCTATGTGATTATAACAGTCTGATGAGGGTTTTTGCAAGATCAAGAGAAGGAGGATTATTATATGCCTGATACAGACTATGATCTTAAGATGGGTAAAGATGGTATAGTATTTAAGCATGGATCTTTTTACTTAAGAATATAAAAACGTTAAAAGGTAAGTTAGCCCTGCCAGTTACAGAGGCAGGATGCTGAACACTCCTTGCTCACCTTCTGTTATCACAATGGCACTGGCTCCATGGAATCTGCTCCTGGATTTCAAAGCTCTCAGTTGATAACTAGCATTTTATGTTAAGGCTCAGAGTATTTCTTCTGCTGTTCTGAGCATCAGTCACCTGTACAGGGGAGACTGCTGCTTGACCTGCCTCTCCAGGAGGGCACCCCCCAGCACAGTGTTATCTCAGAAGGCTTAGGCTTGAACTCTTTGAACAATCCACTCTCTAACAGCTCAAACCACTCTCTCGCACTGAACACAGCTCCTTGAGAGAGTCGCTGAAATATTCTATCCACTCAAGGCAATTTAGTTTGGAAGTGTTGAGAGAGGAAGGGAGTTGAGAGAAAGATGGAGTGAGACACAGAGAGACAGATATGGTAGCTTATGGAGCACACTGCTACCTCCTGTGAAACAGTACTTCTGAGACCCAAGGGAACTCCAAGGTAACTAAAATTTTTATCTGATCGTTGAGGTCCATGAGGAGAGAAATTGGAAAGAACAAGCCATTTTATGAGTGAATCAGAGCTTCTCCAGGTCCAGCTCCAGTTCCTAAGGAAATATTCCTATGCCAATGTATTTTCCCAGGACCTTTGTTCTTACTAGGAAATAGGATTGGTGGAGATGTAATCAGGGGGGATGCTAGGGAGGGGTGAGTCTCATCCAACAAAACCCAGACCCTTACAAATAGAAGAAGCTTGCATGCAGAGACAACAAACAAGAGGAACAGCATGTTTGAATAAAAGTAGGGATCTGTGTGGTGCTTCTAGAAATTAATGGTGACCACCCTTCAGAAGCAGAGGGAGGCAGGAAGAATCTGTGCCTGAACCTGAGTCAGCTGGGTTGAGACTTCTGTCTCAGACTTGCCAGACTTTGAGAGCACAGCTCTCTGTTGCATGATCCAAGGTCCTTGCACCTGGAATGAAGTGGTCCTCATCCACCCATGAGTCTTTTCTGGTCCTTGAGAGAAACCCAGGTGCTGAGTGTCTGAATTTCAGAGTATTCAATTAATACTCAGTAGGTTGAGGAAGGGGTTTCTGAAGGACAGAAAAAACAGACTGGCGATGGGGAAGTTGAGCAGGAGACTCAACAAGAGTCTGTGAGGCAGCTGTATAACACAGAGCCAACCCTCCATCCTCCATCCTTCATGGAGAGCCCTTCTGCCTCTCAAGCAAGGGGCCAGTGTTCTACAGACACAAGAGTTTGGTCCTCTCTCATTTCTAGGTGAGAGAGGCAAGAGAGTACTCACAGAGTCCCAAGCACACCTCAAGGAATAGGCAGTGCCTGAGGAAGAAGCTCTTGTAGAGGAGTGTGAGCCCTCTGCCAAGGACACATACACCTTTTGGATGTGTTCTTTATTATAATCTCCACAGATCTATGAAATAGCATTTAAAGCCTTTCTTGAGAAATAGTGAATATTTGGAAAAGAATATCAATTCCCTTTTGATTTTATACAGATTAAGGCCCAAGCCTAAAAGAGAGCAAATGCCAATTACAAAATCGCAATTTGCTTAACGTCTGGCTAACTTTCTGTTTGCTCACCTGTGAATTCTAGAGGGAAGGTTTATTTAATTTTATTTATTTTAACTTTTTTTAAACAAAAATTTGCAGTCCTGTAGGTGGAATCCAGTGCCTCCCATGAAGTAGACAGCTGCTATTCCACTGAGACATTTCCTTGGTCACCCCTCATTCTTTATTTTGAGACAGTCTTGTTACATGTTACCCAGACTCCTGGTTTTCCTGGTTACATGTTGCAAAGGACTCCCAGCTTGCCTTACTTTCCCCCAATGAATATATTAAGACATGGGTCATTCCCCATTTATTCATAAGTATTTTATGATCTCATATTACCTGTGTACTATAGGAAATATGATAAAATAAATATTGTCCCGTATGACAACTTCTATCAGGCTAGTACAAATATGGTCAGAGCCTTCTGTGAGTCCCACCCTACCTACCCTGGGGAGGTTTCATACTCAGTGCCATCTGTCATCATGCCACTACCAAGTACAGAGTGATGACCAGCTGTCAGACTTTGGGGCTGTTTCTTGCTCTTTTGATGTCTGCTTGTCTCCCTTTCCTGTGTGGCATCAAGGTATGCAAAGCAAGGCAATCTCATGAATGCAATCACTCGCCATTCACAATCTTCTCATGGCCAATATCAAATACCAATTGGCTCTGTGGCCCCCTACACATACTGGAAAATGGACTGCTCTGTAGCTATAGAAAGTAGATATGTGGAGAATATTTAAATATATACTTCTGATACTACAGGTATCACAATGCACAGAGTCCCAGATGCTATCATGCTTCCCATCTCCTGCAAGCTCCTGAAAGCTAATTCTTCAAAACTCAAAGGCAGTCCACCCTTCTTCAAAGCCTTGGGAACCAGCTGTCAGAACACATGAAAGCCAGTCTCCTCATGGTTAAAATTTTAATGCACCGCTTACACGGGGAAACTAAAGGGGTTTACATAATTAACGGAGCACAGAAATCTGCAAACGCAAACTGCTGCCTAGAGGAGGAAACAAGAGAGACTTGAAGGAGGAGGACAGGCCCCTGCCCACACAGCTTTCCTCCACATCATCAGGGGGTGCCGCAGTGGAGCTCAGCACGGGGACCCCATTCCACATCCTGCCCAAGCCTTGCTCCCTGGACCTCTGCTGCTCAGTTTCCATGGCAACACCTCCAGCATCCTTCAGAAGAGCTTCACTCTGGCATACCAAACTCAGGACAGCTCTGACACATTCCATGCACAGCAGGTGTCCTGACTGAGAGAAGCAGGGAGCTGGGAGGCAGAAGGCACTTTTCCTGGCAGCCCTGATCTGGGAGGAAATCCTTGGCTTGCCATCAGCAAGGGGCACTATATCCTCCTAGCCGCTTGCTCAGCAGAGCAGCCCAGCATATGGTGCCTCCAATTTTTCAGTGACAAGTGGTATGTTAGCATCACTGGGAGAAGGAGGGAGAGAGCCAGTTGGCCAATCACCCCCTGTTGCCTGCACCCTCGGGCAGAATGAGATTGCTTTACGCAGATGAGTTCCTAACAGTTTCTTCAATTTGGCTTTTATAGGAAAAAAAAATACCATCTTCTCTTGCTCTGTCAACAGCCACCCGAGGGCCTACCACTTTACAACACAAGTGTATTACTATTTAAAGTCAGGCTTTTAGCTGAGCACCACTGCGTCTTTGGAGCTTAATTACCACCCTCCCCACGGGGCCCAATGAGCCATCCATTCCTCCCAAAGGGCTTCTGCTGGTAGTAATCTTTAACTAAGTCAGGAAATTCAAACCCTGTTCCTTTTAAAACACCCTTGTCTAATGCCTACTCTGATGCAGGATGGTAATTGAAGGTCTATGAGTCCCAAGAAGCTGGGTACCTAGGGAACTGTTCTCTAACTGGAAATGAGCCAGCAAAATGTCTGCATGTAATAGATATAGAATATATAATTTGATGTGTAAGTATACTCAACTTATATTTCTTTGAGTTGCCAGGTGTCTTAGGGTTTTACTGCTGTGAGCAGACACCATAACCAAGGCAACTCTTATAAGGACAACAGTTAATTGGGGCTGGCTTACAGGTTCAGAGGTTTAGTCCATTTTCATCAAGGCAGGAGCATAGCAGCGTCTAGGAAGGCATGGTGTAGACATAGCTGAGAGTTCTACATCTTCATCTCAGGGCTGCTAGCAGAATCCTGGCTTCCAGGAAGCACACACACACACACACACACACACACACACAGTGACACACCTACTCCAATAAAGCCATACCTACTCCAACAGAACTATACCTTCTAATAGTGCCACTCCCTAGGCCAAGCATATACAAACCATCACACCAGGAAAGGGGTTCAACAGAAGAAGCAAGCTTCTGAGTTCATATCCAACACTAGTTAAGCAGCCATTTCACCTGGACACTAAGAGGGCCCATTCATTCTTCTCCAATATGTTTGGCTGAACAGGATGTGCTGAAAAAGCCAAGGTCACAGTTTTCCCACTTCCTAAATACTCATTAAATCAGACCTTTCTTCTAAAGTATCATTAAATAGGCATGACTTTGAGACCTATAATTGTGTCTAGAAACAGATTAAGATGTCAAGGGTCATGTTATCTGAGATAGGTCCAGAAGTTAAAATCTACTACATTTTCCAAAAGCCACCAGAGAATCAGAGTAAGTAGATTCAGAAACTTCCATCCATTTGTTTTGAAATAACAAAACATATTTATAACAAAATAACAAAACATTTATCGATTAAAAGAATGTTGATAGACTATTCTTCAGGTTTTGATTGAGCTTGTATATTAGAGGATATTCTCAGATTTATTCAAATACCTAATCCAGGATCCTACTACCCACGAAGGGCTTTGTGTACCACAGCTCTAATGAACCATTCCACTCAGAAAGTGGCAGCTAAAGAGTGGAACCAAAGATGTCAAAACTGCTCTCTCCTGAGGGATACAGGACCCAACAGGTTCTATGGCCTCTCTTCTTGTCTACTACTCCTGAGACTCCATTTGGCCTAAGGACTATCCATGATCAAGTCAGAGCAAGGAAAAGCCCACTTTTTATTATTTTAGCAGAGAGTATTTAATGAAAACAGGATGCTGGAAAATTGTTAGAAAGTGGAAAAATGTGAAAAGGAGACCCAGGAGTTTAGTGACTGGGGAATTGAAAGCATCCCAAAGAACAAGTTTATGTTATCAGAACTAGAGAGAGACATGGAAAAAGTGCCCATAGAGCTGGGTATCTGACCTTTGGGACATGCAAGTTGAACCGTAGTAGATTGCTGGTGTGTTAATCTCAGGGGCTAGGAGGTGATCTTGTGTGGTCAGAATTATAAGCATGGTTGCTGCAGGCCAGCACTTGCAACATTTGGGAGGAATGAGGAGGCTTGAAAATCATGACCTCACAACCTGAAGCCAGATGGGGCTGAGAACCACAGTGAGGAGGAGGCGGTCTTTCAGGTGCTCTAACAGAGTGGCAGCAGTTGGAAATGACACTTTTCCTTTCTTTAGTCTCCTAGACATTTTAGATCCCTTCTTATTGTGTGCTGTTTTTGCTACCCCACTTGAAGGTCTGAGTGGACCATGCTATCAGCCCTGCCCAGGTTCCAGATGAAACACACACACACACAGAGACTTGAGTTCAGATCTCCAGTGTGTGTGTGTGTGTGTGTGTGTGTGAGAGAGAGAGAGAGAGAGAGAGAGAGAGAGAGAGAGAGAGAAGCACTTTCGCACTTTCCTGACTGATTTACCTCCCAGCACAAACTGGATAAATTAACCTAACACCAGGCTCCGGAAGAGGGAGAAAGAAGCAAGAACTTAACTGGAAGTGGCCTAAAAGTCACCAGCAGTTCCTGGCCATTTCCTACATAGTCCAGTGGATGAGACGGACCTCAGTTCATGAGGTATATCAGCACACCACATTCCACAATTCTGACTCTGCTTCCTAGGCAGGGGTACCTCTTTCAAGAGTCCCCCCATCTCAGAGGATCCTCTGCTGGATCATCTACTGCTCTAGTGTTGGTACCCTGAGACTTTGCCATGTTCTGTACATTATTGATAGCTCCATTTTTTTTCAGAAACCTAATAGTCTACATTAGCATTTCGAGCTTCAGGCAGCTGTCAAAGTTTAAGTGACCCACCTGAAGCAGATCTCAATCCATGTTTAAATTTGCCATGCCTGACCAATCCATAGTAACTCTCCTTTAGTTTTTTGCTGTAGTGAAATTGGCACTTACGCAAACTTAGGCATCTTTGCCTTTTGGCCCACCTTTTGGCCCACCTTTGTGAACTAATTTCACCACAGTTTATGCTGCATATATTGTTTTGAGATGACTGTTATGTGTTGAACTTAAAAACTCTCTTTCCCCCACCACACAATCATAGGCATCAATCTCTCCACTCCAGGACTGAGGCGTAGCTGCAGCTGTAGTTAAAGAACAGGAGGGAACATCTGGAGAGGGCTTCCTAATGCTTTTAGACCAAGATTAGGATGTAAATCCAACCCGGAAATTGAACCCTCACTAAGGATCTTTGTTTATCTGATTACCACTCAAAACCATCTGCACTTAATTGTAAGAAGACAAATTATTTCACAATCAGCCAGGATTAAAGGACCTAGCTTCTTATGGATGTTTTCCTATGGGTAACACTAAAACTAAAAGAAACATCCTGTGTCACTCTTATCTAGAGTTTAGAAATCCACCAAGCATTTTGTTCTCATGTCTGAGCTGAAAAAAAAAAAACTAGTCCCATGGCTCTCTAGTCTAATAAAGGGCATGTACACTGAGTGGAGACCTCCCTCTCCCTTCTGAGAATTTGTCCTAAGAGAGGATCACAGAGGTGATCTTTCACAACAGAAATTGGCGTACTTACAAAAAGCAGAAAGCCACCAGACCCACCACTGTGGGAGTCTGACAGCCATAACATGTCAAGGGTACATCCCAATGTCCTACAATACTTTTTTTCTTAACTCTTGGAAAACAAATAAGACTTGTATACATCTATGTCTTTAACCAAGCCCATGTTTATCTTTCTTAAACAATCCTTCAACCAGGAATAGAGACAAGGCATCTAAATGGTTCTCATAGTTAACTCTCAAGATATATATCCTAGTTTTGGACCCCAAAAGTACTGTATACAGTTTCACCACCAGTACTTGCTTAAGTTCTCACAACCATTTCTACCTGTAATCATTTGTATTGTTTCTTCTGACATTCTAAGGCAGGATCATGGCATCACTCAAACAAGGCTTAAAAATAGCAGGATATAGCAGGGTAGTTGCATATGTAACTACACAGAGACTGTCGCAACATGCACAAGACATGCACAAGATCTAGTGCATGGTGCTAAGGGTGGGGTAAGGTGTTAGTCTTCAGAAAGACCCACTCCTAGCTGAGGAACTGATAGCAACTGAAGGCTGCTAAGAGAGTGAACATCAGGATGGGGCCCCATGTACCAGAGGATATTCCTACACCCCTGTGCATCCAGAGAGTGTTAAGTGTACCCTTTCAGTTAAAAAAATAACAAAGAGAACACATGACATTAAGAGGTAATAGAGGTGTGTAGGACAGAGGAAGAATCTGAAGGGAGGGTACAGAGGAGGACTTGATCAATATGATTACATGCATGTCTGAGATTCTCAATCGATAAAAAACAAATATTAAAAAAATAAAGATTCTTGAGAAGCTAGTCAGCAGAATTTCTTCATTTAACTTATGATAAATCTGAGGCCCAATAGAATATCTGACTTTTTTCAGAACAGGTTACCAGGCTGTTCCTACCATAGCAAGTGTCAGAGCCCCTCCTAGAGACAGGACCAGATAGGAAAACCCAGGGGCTCACACCCCAGAGGAAAGTGCGCTCTACTGTTGTCTTTGCTGTGGTTTTTTTGGCCATTGTTTTCTATTTGGTAATTCTTTTAAAATACAATAATGCAGTTTGGTACATTGAACTGGCCAAATGGCTTTCATAATGTAATTGCAGTAGGAATCAAAGTATTCTGTTTTCTGGAGAAGTTCCAAATCCCAGGTGTAGCATGACATGAGCGGCATTCTCATGAAAATGAAGGTAGTCTGATTACAGGCTACATTCTTCTGCTGGCTGTGCTTCTGTGAACCCTGTTCCTAAGACTCCTGGTGTTCTATCTACAGGAGTAGATAGGAATTAAGGCTGGTCTTGAAAGCCATTTAGGCAAGGGCAACAGAAATACTCCTATATGTGGTTTTGAAGGAGTATGGGGAGTAATCCATACTCAGAAAATGGCACATTATAGAGAGGACTGCGTGTGATCTCCTGGCTATACACTACTGAGCCCTTTCTCTTTGCAGATCCAACTATGGAGATGGCAAATCCAACTATGTAAGTGCAGTTGGTGGCCTTCAGCAGGATAAGGAGTGGATACGCTCTGCTCCCTCCATGGCCTCTCATAATTAGCACTTGACACATTCTTTTGAACTATGTATCTCCTTGTCAACTTCCCCCATTATTCTGTGAGCTGCTTACAGACTATGTCCCCTTAATTTTTCAGTGTCTAGCCCCAAGCTCAAGCAGAAGCATTTGTAAATGATTGACAAATTAACCCAGGACCAAATGCAAGAACGAGTAAGTGAATGATAAGACACATATCTTAAATTCAGGAGACCTGAGAGGTTTATTCTCAGTCACATGGATGCCTCTAAACCCACTAACAAGTCCTTGCTGTTTTCTCTTATCCTGTGAACTTGATGAGACTAAGTAACCAGCGCAGGTTGGTAAGCATTCCAGAAAAAAATCCAAGTCCAGAATCCAGGCAGGCACCATCCCATATGCATCCAACAGAAGGGAAAAGTGTACATGGACCTAACTGCTTAAAATGCATGGACCTTTCCCGAGGGAAGTACTTCACAGACGTGCATAAACTCCTTTATGGGTAAGAATTGGAAGAGTAATGGTCATTTCTCACTGCCAGAATTGATGATGTATCACCTTGACTACAGAGTTCTTGAGGACCCATTTAATTGGCTTTTGAAATCTGTTCAGAATCAAGGTTCACTTGAGGCAGCACCTCTCAGCGATGCCAAAAGAAATATAAATCAAAATGAAATTGTGATCACAGAGCCACAGAATACTCTACTTCATTATGGAAGATGACACATTAATTTAACTCTCACATATAAAATGATTACTTTTTAAGTGAGCTCAGGACACTAACTGATTAATTTTTAGGCCAACTTCTGTTCCAACAGTAGCAGATTTATCAGTTGGATGAGAGAGATACCAACTGAAAAATACCATAGCATTAATAGTTAAGAAGCACTTCTATGAGAAAAACAGAACTGTAGAAGAAGAGAAATTCATGTTTAAGTGTGCTTCCTACAACCTCCAAATCCAGATTATTCTAGAATCACTGCATTGAGGTAAAGGCATGGGTTTGATGCCAAGGTTGACTTAATGCCCAGTAAAACATCGATATATTCATATACACCAATATATACTTAATCTGGTATCTCACTAGAACATGCCAGAGAGATGCAATACTCACAATTAGATTTTTACTGCCAGTATTAAGAGTTTTTGTTTTCTGGTCCTACTGTGTTGTGATTTGCAGGTTTATTTAGCTTTCACACACTTGGGAATATAGCTTGGGCCAGTTTTTCTTGAAGGCCTTTTGTGTCTGTACCATTGATATTAGCATAGTCGAGTAGCCAGCATCTAAATAATTTTTAATTAGTTTTTATTTTTTAATGTGTATATATGTATACATGCATATGAGTACAGTCTGCTGTAGAGACCAAAAGAGAGTGTTTATTTTCTCTAAACGTGGACTTGTAGGTGGCTGTGAGTCTTCTGACAGGAATGCTGGGAAATGAACTGGGGTCCTCTTCAAGAACAGTCAATACTCTTAACCATTGAGGCATCACCAAGCCCCTGAGGAACCAGAGTCTAAAGAGCACTCATAAAGCATTGATTAACTCCTCCTTTCCTCTCAGAGACATGACATCATGGTATAGATGTCCCTGTAGGACAGTTAACGATAAAACAACCTGTGTTGGTTTTACCTTAAGTACAGACTCTTGCTCCTTATGTTGGTAGAGACTCTGCATGTACACTGACAGCTGGATGCCTTGGAGTCTGTTCCTCAGGACATGTGTCAATCATAACAAGATGGAGATATTGATGACTCCTACTATAGTATCACAAGACCCAGCATGACACTGCTTCTTGCCATCGACTTTGCAGAAAGTAATAACAAAGAGTGTAAGTAAACTGCATGTGCTCATGTCTGTGAGAACTCTCAGTCCACAATGAGAGCCTACTGCTCACATCTGCCCCTGGAGACTTTTATCTTTCTTTCTGACTGCCCATCAGTATTTGCTCAATGAAATGATACTTATATTTCTCTGACTACTCTTTAAAATGGTCTGACCTTAATAACATGTGGGTTAGGATGCTATATGACCATTGCATGGTCTCTCTTTTCCCTTTAGTTCAAGTCCTAGGTTGCTCAATGACTAGCTTTCATGGATCTTTATTATGTCAGGGCAGAGGACAATGCTATTTAGCAGATGCAAAGGCAGTGAAGGGTGTCAGCAGAGTTGCTTAAGGAAAAGAAGATCAAAGTCACATAGGGAGTCTGATGTGGGAGCTGTCTGTGTATATCCTAATCTCATGTAACATCTGGGCATGCTGCACCCTTTAAGCTCCTCAAAGCACATATTTTTTATTATTTAATGTGATTTGTGGGCTCAGTAACTAACGCAGAAACAGGGGATTCCCAGAACAAGCTGGGTAAGCTAGAGTAAAAACATTGATAAGCTCTGGGTTTGATTGAGAAAGTTTGCCTTAATGAATAAAATGGAAGTGCAATCAGGATGACTCCTAACAGCCACCTTAGGGCTTCCACATCCATGCTCCTATACACACCCATATGCACAGCCACACACACACACACACACACATACACACACACACACACACACACATGTATGTAAAAAAAGGAAAAGGTATATGACATTAATGGTACCTTCAAGGACTGAAGGAACTTGGCCCTCTGTTCACTTTCTTGACTGACTTCCCCATGGTGGCTCTTCCTGGTGGCTGTGCTCTGCTCACTTCATGTTCCTCTTTCCTGTCTGCTCCATAACCTTTCATGTGGAGAAGGTTGGCCTGGGCTGCTGGCTCCCCTCTGCCAGCTACTCAGCTGTTTATCTCCCTACATTGTCATCTCTCCCTGAACTGCTTTTCCTGACACCTCTGAAATAACAGCTCATTAGAAAGTGATCAGAGACTGAATGAGCAATTGAATGTAATTACACAAAATTACAGAGATCTTAACCCAGGCACCCTACTGTGTCTCAGCCTGAGAAAGCTGAAGTCCTGTATTTACTGGTCAGGCCTGTGGGGGTCATCTCAGTAGTCCTCAAAGGGAAGCAGAGATGACTCCTGGGTGCAGTATAGGAATCTAAGAGTTTCCTACTCTAGGGAATGTGGCAGAGGCAGGGAGAGAGGGGTGCCTGTAGGTGTGCACAGAAAGCCAACACACACACCAACATTCAAAAAAAGCTTGAAGCAACCTTGCCTGGGAGGCAGCAGGAAGTACCACAGAGGCCACTGACTTCAACCCAGGAAAAATTTCACAGAATGGGTGGAGCAGTCATTACCCCACAGGATCTCTACAAATCAAAGTGGCATCACAACCATGTTGCTCTTAAATCCTACACACGCCCTGCCCTACCCCTACATTGGTTGTCTCACCATCCAGAGCAACCAGGCTAGCTGCTGAGCCAGGAGAACCCGTCAGGTCACTGACTCAAAGCCACCTGAGTCCTTGCAAGCCGTTTTCACTTGGAATGCAAACCAGATGATGGAAAAGTTTATGAAATTTTACTGAATTGTGGCTTTTACAAGGAAGCACCCTGACTCATAATGCTGAGTACAAGAGGTGTTTGATAGTACAGTGCCTTCAGACTTGATAATATGTACACATACATATCTTCAGGCTGGACCCCAAGTTTAAATATAACATTATTTTGTGTTTCAAATATACTTTAGGCCAGAAAGTAACTTCACACATATTTTTAATAATTTTGTGCATGAAAGGAGACCTCACAGTTTAGGCTTTCCTATTTGAAGTGACATGATGGTGCTCAGAGATTTTTTGGATTTTGGAGGACTTCAGATTTAAATTTATGAATTGGGGTTGCCTAACTTGTGTCCCCTAGCATTTGGAATTTTATATATGTATATGTATTTATAGATATATAAATAATCACACACACATATATATACATATACACATATATACACTCCATGTGCAAATATATACTATATGTTATATAGTGTATATTTTATTTACATATTATATATTACATTTACTACACACAAAATACATATATATACATGTATATATATATATGTATTTTGTGTGTGTGTGGTACTTGGGATCAAGCCTAGGACTTAGCACAGTCTAGGCAAGCACTATACTACTGCACTACATCCACTACATCCTAACAGTAAATTATTTCTAAATATTTTGTTGCATTTATTTATTTACACATATGTGAATATGTGTGTACACACATGTGTACACACTTATACATATGCCACATCATAAATATGGAAGTCAGAGGACAAATATGGAGCCAGTTCTCACATTCCACCATGTGCATCCTGGGGTCTGAATGCCAACTGTCAGCTTGGCTGCAAGCTCCTTTATCTGCTGAGCCATCTCACTGCTGCTACCTAGAATCTTTTGAGTGAAGGAAACCTTGTAGCTGATTTGGAACTGGGTGGTGTTCATTTGCATAGTCAGTAAAGAAGCCAGGAAGTTCAAAGTAAAAGGCCTATCAGAATGCACTTCAGGGCAACTGACTGAGAGGAAGAAAGGCTGAAGCCCTGAGTTCAAGACCAGGTCACTAGAGAAGAGAGAGAGAAAGAGAGAGGGGGGAGGGAGGGAGGGAATCTTGCAAGAGGTAGTGTGTTCAATTCCCATTGAAACCAAGTACTTTAGAGAAGGAATCATTCCAGAGATGTGTGTTGCTTTGGGGATCAGGACAAAACTCTTGGCACATTTCCCTCCTCTAAGTTCTTCTGGAGGCAGATAATTGGTTGTCACAGCAAACATGGGCAAACTGGTCTGATTTTGTCCAGGGACAAGGGAATGAGGAGGCAGGGTTGCCCCCATGCTCAGCCTGCCCACCTTCACTCCTTCCTGTCTCTACATCAGTCTGAATTAACACTCATCCTTATTTTTGCTTAGGAGCTTGTACCTAGCATGCAGATGGGAATGAACACACCTCACCTGTGTAGCCCCATCCGCATCCCCTGCAATGAGGTTTCTTTGAGCAGCTCTGCTTTCTGAGTTTCTCTTTGCTTCTGGGAATATGTCCAAGACTCATGGGAGAGTTTGGAGATGTGAATCAATTATGAGTGCCAGTCTAGCATTCAGGAAGCCCTAGCTTTGATCCTCAGTACTGCATGATCCAGGCCTGGAAGTGCACACCAGTCATGCTAGCACTTAAGAGAATGAGAAATCCAAGGTCATTCTTGGCTACATAATGAGTTCTAGGCCAGCCTGGTCTGTTTCGAAAGCAAAAAGAATACAAGAGCAGAAAACCAAAATATGAGTGTGATATCTGACATAGGATAAACAGTTAATCAGTGTTTCTGCTTGTGTGGCTCCTAGCCATGAGATGGTACCATCCTGAGGTATATGCTCCCGAAAAACATAAAGGTTTGGTATTTTTATTCCAATGGAACCACAGGGCAGAGTTGGAGGAATCAGAAGTTGAAGGTAAATCACCCTGCCCAGTTTCATAACATTTAATATCCTGTGAATATTCAGGTGGGTGAGAACACTGCTAATCTTTATCAAGACCCCAAGACGTTGAGTTAGAGGAGGAAGCCCCTTCCTTCTCAGGCCCCCAAGGTGGCTACCTGCATGCTGGAGATCATAAGTGGGAATGCTAAGTATATATTTAAGGATTCAAAGGGTAACTTCAAAATATTGGCTAAGAAAAGAAGTTGGGTTTGAGAATGCTGTGGATAGAGGAATAACTGCTATGATTTCATTAGATTACCACAGGTAGTCTCTCTCTCTTTCCTTCCCTCCCTCTCCCCTCCTTCCCTCTCTTCCTGCCTTCTACCTTTTGTGTGTATGGGATGTATGTGCATGACCACTATATTCTTGCACATGACACTGTGTCACTTTGAACCTTGGAGAAGCAGCCTAATGGCCCAACTTTTCACCTTGATGCATGGTAGTTAGGAATCCAGGCCACTGTATCTGCTTCTGAAGCTTACCTCACTAACAGAGAGGGATTACTTAGCTCTTCTGTATCCTAAAACATGAAGCTATATCCTGGTTTTCACATTAAATAAAAACATTTGGCTCTTAAAGTTTATTTAGAGGGACATATATATATATCACCTGGTTGGAATGCAAGAAGGATAATGGGAGAAAATTGCACAGAATAGGGAAAAAATGGCCTTGGAAATAGAAAGGCTTGCCAAGTAGAATTACAGATTAGAATGACTAAGCTACTCTTGGGGTCCATATCTCCTCACTCACACTGAGATGTCCCCCTCCAGAATTTCCTTCTGAATGACCATGCACTAAACTTAGATGTTGCTATTTGACTGGAGATGAGCCAGTTGGGGCTTTGGGGAAGGGGGGTTCCTGTCCTGCATACTGACCATTGCACCTGTGTTGAATGGGTAACAGAGTCTACTCAGATATGAGCAATCTGAAGCTTGATGCAGAGAAAAAGGGAGAGAGATTTTGTTAGCAGGGATGGGTAGAGAGTAGCACAGAATAGCTTGGGCACCCTGAGGGCCTGGGCCTCCTGTCAGTCTGAGATGGTTACGGAACCTAGCAAGAACAAAGACTCTGATGTCCTAACCATAGGTACTGGATTTCTGACTGTTTTATATCTTTAAAATGAATAAAATCACATTTAATCTGTGACATGATATATGCATGTTTATTCACGATTAGGGTAAGGGACAGTTTGACACTAACACAAGGTAGCACTAGAATGCTCCACGTGGATCCAGTTAGCTAGTACTCAAAGGGCAGCCCTGGAAACCAGAGGTAAAAGAGGCAGGGATGAGTGGCAGGGGTTCTACTTCCTACCCTCACACTCCAACCTGTGCCTTCGGAATGGCTTCTTTATTTAGGTAGGATGACAACGTGAGGACACAGGCAGGAGCCATGAGCATATCCTTCCACACATATATTCCCTCTGTCAGTCAAACATGCTCTGGTGGTGGTCCATGGTGCTAGGCATGTAGGACTGTGTGACTGAGTGTCTGAGTGGGTACTGAGACATACATGTGGACAGTTTAGCAGCCACTGGGGGGCAACTGGACAAGAGATATCAGTGCTCAGAAGAGACAGAAAAGAGTCAGTCATCCACTGTTAGTCTCACCACACTAGGAGTACCCACAGAAATGTAGTAAGTTCTTTGTCTCATCCTAACTGTCATGATATATATGCTATATACTGAACCCTATACACTATATACTACATACTATATACTATGTAATCTGTAATATGTACTATATACTATACATGGTATACTATGTACTATATACCTATTATACCCTATACTATATATTATACCCTATATACCATAATATGTACACTGTGCTACATATTATATACTATATGCTCCATATCATACACTATATACTATGCACGATACACTTTATATATAATCTGTATACTGTATCACTATACACTAAGCTCTACCCTGTTATCTCTTATATTGTATTTATTCTTTTTACTTGTGTGTGTGTGTGTGTGTGTGTGGTGTGTATGTGTGTGTTTGGTAGTTTGTGTCAGTGTGTGTGTGTGTGTGTGTGTATGTGTGTGTTTGGTAGTAGTGTCAGTGGGTGTGTGGATAAATATGTGTGTATGAGCATCTGTGTGTGTCTCTGTGTCTCTGTATGGTGTGGTACATGAACGAATGTGTGTGTGTGTGGGGTGGGTGTGGATGTGGGTGTGTGGGTGAATATGTGGGTGTGGTAGGTTCAGCTGCCTTCCTCCATCACTCTCTGCCACTCTCGTCCTTCACCACTCTCTAATGGAGTCTTGCAACCACAAGTGGCATTTTTGTTAATGTGGTGCTGCAGATCTGAACTCAGGTCCTCATGCTGTGCAGTAAGCACTTTGATCACTGAGCGCAGACGTCTATCCCCTTTATTACATTCTCTAAGCAGCTGGCTCACTGAGCCCCTCTTCCATCTCCCCTATGGAACTCAAGCTCCCATAGTGCCAGCATCTGTGGGGTTAGGAGGTGGGAGCATCTCTAGGACAAGACAGAGACCAGGGATAAGAGAGGTGCCAAAGAATCAATGTGGGTGACCTTAGCTATGGCTCACTACACAGGAGAAGCCTACCTCCTGCACCTATACAGGCACCCCAGTGGAGCCATAGACACACCATCCCACCCACAAAACTTTCAATCGTAATTTATCCCATCTACAAGAAATGCAGGCCTAGGGGATGGAGTATAGACTGGGGGAGTGGCCAACCAAGAACCAGCCCAACTTGAGACCCATCCCATGGGCAAGCACCACTCCCTAACACTGTTAATGATGTTCTGTTATTCTTGCAGACAGGAGCAAGTTGTCCTCTGAGAGGCTCCACACAGCAGTTGACTCAGACACCCAGAGCCAAACCGTGGATGAAGTTTGGGGACTTTTATGGAAGAATAGGGGAAGGATTGCAGGCCTGAAGGGAAAAGGAACTCCACAGGAAGACCAACAGAGTCAACTAACCTGGATCTAACCAGAGTCTAAACCACCAACCAAAGATCATACATGGGCTGGACCCAGTCCTCCCCACACATGTGTACCAGATGTGCAGCTTGGCTTTCACGTGGGCCCAAGCAACTGGAGTGGGGACTATCCCACAAGCTGTTGCCTGTCTGTGAGATATGTTCTTCTAGCTGGGCTTCCTTGTCTGGCCTCAGTGAGAGAGGAAGCACCTACCCTCACATAGATTTGAAGTGCCAGAATGGGGCAGGGGGGATACCCAGGAGGCCTCACCTGCTCAGAGGAGAAGGGGGGAAGGGGGAGGGGGAAGCACCTACCCTCACAGAGACTTGAAGTACCAGGGTGGGGGGGGGGTAGATACACTCAAAGGAGGAGAGGGGGATGGAGGAAGGATTGTGGGAGGTGGTGACAGGGAGGGGGCAATGAGTGGAATGTAACTTGAATATTTAAAAAAGAAATTAAATTAAATAATTAAAAAAAGAATGAACCATCCCAAACTTGGGTTAATTCTTGGCATGGCATAAGCATTCAGAGGCCACTATTCAATAAATTAAACAGATCCAAAAATCTCTACAAAGGCTCATTTATCCTTTTAAATATTTGTTCCTTTCTGTGAATCCAGAATTCATGGATCCAACTAGTCTAACTATCCAGCTGCCTAGGAATTCCCCATCTCCTCTCCTTTAGCATGGAGGTTTCTGTTAAATCACATGCCCATAATACATTTACATGGGTGGTAGGGATCTGAACTCTGGTCTTTGTGCTTACAAGGCAGGCACTTTACCCACTGAGCTATCTCCCCAATCCACAGCTGTGACGTGTTGAGTATTCCATATTTTAGGGGTTTTTTTTTGGGGGGGGGTGGATAATCACCTTATATTCATATTGTAAAATATTCAAGAATATGGAAGATAAAAATCTAAAATTGAATCCTAATCCATGAGAAGCAATATCTTTTGTCATCTGATGTCTCAATCTGTACCATTGGCAGTGACCTGAGAATAGTCCAGGATTCTGCTTGAAGAGCCTGAACAGAAACTGCCTTAGAGGAAGCGGCACCTCTGCAACCAGAAAAGCTGTCCCTCAAAAGAAAAGCTGTCCCTCAAAGTATTTGCTTCTACCCACAGCTGTAGTGACGGCTGATTAACACAGACAATACCAGCAATAATTGATGCCTGACCTTAGAGGAATGCTCTCTCCCTGCGTCTTAGAAGCTTTGAAGAAGCATAAGTTCTGGGTAGCAGAAAGATCCTTCATGTGGATGAAGACTGGTCCACTATCCAGAACACCTAACTGACCCAGCAAGTCTGTGTGAAAGAATCAAGAATCGTTCTATTTCATTGCCTGCCTTTTAAGGCATCTTCCAACAGTCCAGATTGCCCCAGGTTGACTTATTTGATTTTTCTTAAATCACTATAGTTGATAATGAAGAAACTTCCTAAAAATTGTAACGGGAAGGGCTGGAGCAGGGGCTGCTCTTCCAGAGGTCCTGAGTTCAATTCCCAGCAACCACATGGTGGCTCACAACTATCAATAATGAGGTCTGGTGTCTTCTTCTGATGTGTAGGCATACATGCAGGCAGAAATACTGTATACATAGTAAATAAATAAATCTTTGAGAGAGAGAGAGAGAGAGAGAGAGAGAGAGAGAGAGAGAGAGAGAGAGAGAGAATGAATCATAAAGGGAGAAAAGGGAAATGGGACAGGAGGTAAATCTTGGCACAAACATGGTTGTAGTGACTCCTTTTTCCTTAAAACACATGTCTGAGCTTCTCAGTTCTTTGCAGACACTGTGGCATGTCTTGGTTTTACACTGAACACCATTTTAGGATTCAAGGAAGTGCTTACCTTTGGAGGTAGGCACACCCCCGTCCCAATGGCTCAGGGCTGGCAGTTCAACATGTACTCATGCCTGTCTTTGGGCTGAACAGACGTTCCTGGAGAACTCAGACCTTTGGCTAGATTCAGTGGACCACAGGTCTCATACTTAGTGAGGATGGAGTCAGAACTCTGCCTTCAGAGGCCTCAGGATCTGAAGCCCAGCTAGACTCTGGGCATCTCTTTGTGCTTCCTGTACCATCCACCAGCTTTGTGAACCATGGGAGATATATTTCCACTGTGCAACCTGCAGGCAGCCCTTTGACTAACTAGATCTGTTCCTGGATCTTGGTACCTGGATGGGGTTAGGATAGGAGTGGAATCTTTTTTGGTCTCAGTTCACTGTCTCTGCCTCACCCTTAGCCTGTAGGACAAATGTGGTGTTCTTGGTGGGTTCAGCTCAGCTTTACTGTGCAACCCTCAGGTATTAGGGGGAGAGCATACATACATACATACATACATATGTACATACAAACATATATATACACATACACATATATACACACACACATATGTGTGTGTATATATGTGTATGTGTATATATACGTACATATATATGTGTATGTGTGTATGTATGTTTATAGTATGCATGCACATATATGTTTGTATGTATGTATGTGTGTATGTATGTATGCATGTATGCATGTGTGTATATGTGTTTATGTGCCTAAACTCAGGTATACACAAGCAACATTAAAGGGACTCATCAGATTGTGTTTGTGTGTGTGTGAATGGGTGTGTGTTTCAATAATTTTTAAAAAGGTCACATAGACTATGGTGGTTAAAATTAAAATTATTGTCAGTGCTAAAAGTTGGAGAGAATATGTATCATTGCAAAACATTCATGCATTTCTGGCAAGAGTACATTTTGATTTTTCTTATGAAGTTAAACATGCAATTTCAGTCTAGTATTTACCCAAGAGAAATGCTAACATATGTTCACAAAAAGACTTCTATAATAATATTCCTGCTAACCTTTCTCATATTAATCAAACACTGGAAAGAGCTCAAAAGTCTGGGAACTAAAGGATAGGGGTGTGTGTAATATAAATGAATATTTCTTTTTAAAACCAACAACTGTGTAATTTTCAAAGATATTAACTTGAGGACAAGAAGCCAAATAATGCACACAACTTTATTCTCTCTAACATGGTAGATAGACCAAAGTAATTGTATAGACATGTGCTGGTGGTAGAGAGAAATCCCTCTGGTAGGAGGAGAAAAAGAAACACTTTTAGGCAATAAGAATTGAAACTCCAGTGCCAAATATCAAAACACAATTCATCTGAAAATTATTAGTCAAAATTTACTTAAGAAAAACTATGAGACGTTGGCACACACCTATAGCCAGAGCACCCAAGAAGATGAGGCAAGAGGATCTCCCTAGATTCTCGTCAGCTTGGACTGTCTAGTGAGATCATGGCTAACTTGTTTAGTCAATAAGACTATGGGGCAAAGTTCACATATAGGAGAAGATATTGCAATGCCTGGAATGGTCGAAATGTAATATTTAGAAAATACATCAGCCTCCTAAAAATTGAAAAGACATAGGTTCCAGCTACAGTTCAGACACAGGACAGGCAATTACAAAAAACAAAACAAAACAAAACAAAACAAAAAAAAAAAAAAAAAAAAAAAAAAAAAAAACCAAAGCTACCAATGAATATAAATAAAATCCTCAAACTGACCAGTAATTAGAAAGACTCAAATCAACAAGAAATCCATTAGTGGTTGTCACTTATCAAAGAATAGATTGAGAAGAAAGAACAGATAAAGGAAGAGGAAAGGGTGAGAGAGAGGAAGACTGGAGAGACAGATGGACAGACAGACAGGCAGGAATATGCTCCAATGTGTTACTAATTGGAAGTTTTGAAGAAGACAGCAAAGAAAAAGGCAAAATATTTGTGCAAGGATCCCACCAGGTGCTGCCTCAGTTGTGAATGGAAAGAAATGTGCAGCTTGAAATCATATCTGTAAGGATAGGGAATGATGTCACTGGGTGTCACTGGGAAGCTGGAAAGGAAATGCAGATGCCAGCAAGTGGGAACATGAGTTAAAGCAGGAATGAAGGGGAAAGAAAAGCAAAGGAGAGAGAAAGAACCATGATGTCCTCAGGTCATGGAGGGGGAAGAACGCAGAGTCCTCGGGTCCTCTGGGCCCTCTGTGTCCTCCACCTCCAGGGCGTGGGTAGGAAGCCTCATGTACAATCCAGACCGTCAGAGGCCACCTTCATCCAGTTACCGTTAAATGCTGTGATCAGCTAGATACCAGGCTGTGGGCTCAAAGTCTTCCCTGGATCTTTTGAAACCTCCCCTGTAGCACAGGGGTGACCATTTCATCCTTACTTTCTTAAAGACCCAGGAGTGTCACAGAGCACACTTGGGTTCAGTCTGCCAACTCAGAGGGAGCTGGGCTCCACCCCAGACTTTCCTGCCTCACTCCCAACATTAAACTAGAGTTGCTCTCAGTCTTTGCAGGAGTTCAGGGATCAGAACTAAAGCAGAGACAGGGAGAACAGTGCTGGTAAGGGCAGGTTTACATACTGCTTCAGGCTTTCACACAGTAATGTTTCCTCTTGGCAGCCTGGTGTCTGACTTTCCCACCAGCAGGTACTCAGTATTTCCCAGGGTACACGGAGGCTCACCTAGAAACATCTCAAATTGCATCATTCAGAGCCAGTGTTAATCCATTCTGATTCTCCTTTCAACACCTTCCTATTATAAAGAAGCATTTTGTTTTCTCTGTAAACAAACAGAGAAGTAACTCATTCAAATCCACTTGCACTTCTAGAGTAAAAGATTATGGCCTAGGGATAGTGTAAAATGCAATTTATTTGATCTGCTTATTTTTTTTAATTCCCTCAACCCATATGTTGGCAAGATTAGCAAACACGGAAATACAGTGGAACCACAAGGTGATTACTTTAGAGAAATACCATTCTAAGGTTTAGGATTAAGGTCCTAAAGCCCAGGATTTAAAGGAACCCAGGTGAAGCAGTCTCACCCCAAGTACACTGAATTTGGTGTGTGTGTGTGTGGGGGGGGACAGAGTTGCAATAAAACTGCATAAAATAACACATTCACAAACTAGTTCTTTTCCGCATGCGTGGTGACGTCAGGTAACAGCAAGAGATAAGAGATGAAGTATCTCTCATAATTGTGTTAAAATAGTGAGTTAAAATGTGTTTAAAATAGATGGGGCCAATGGGATGGCTCAGCAGATAAAAGGTGCTTGCCACTAAGCCCAAGGACTCCAGTTTAATCACTGCAACTCACATGGTAGAAGAAAAGGAAGGGTATCTCCCCTACTGGCAGGAAAAGGCAGATGCCACACTGTCAAGAGTAGAAATCATTATGTAAAAGACAGAAGCAGAGTGGAATTCCCAAACTTGCCTGCACTGTCTCCTCCATCTCTCTGCCTTAGCCCTGATCCCCAGTCATTCGTGGAGCAACTGAGAATAACAGTGTGTGACCTAGACAGACAGACAGACACACACACACACACACACACATACATGACGGTGATTATAATGATGATAAATTAACTTTTATAAATCATGAGAATAATTATTGTTCAAAACATACATCCCCCCAAATCGAATTTTTACTGTGACTTTTAGTCTTTTGCTTTTGCTTAAGATTTATTAATATTATTTTAATTATGTTGGGGGAATATATGCATGAGTGTGTTATTCTCAGAAGGATGTCATTGGGTCTTCCTGGAACTAGAGTTGCAAGCAGTTGTCAGCAACCATGTGGTACTGGGATCCGAACCCCAGTCCTCTGCAAGAAAAACAAGTCCTCTTAACCACTGAGCTAGTTTTTCATCTCAAATTTTCACTTGTTTTTTCCAAAAACAAGTTCTTATGAGATCTATCTAGCCTAAGACCTTACAGGACCTACCTTGACTTCTAAGGGTAGCACATACAAAGAGCTAGCAACACAGCACTATACCCCACCTCTTTTTTTTTTTTTTTTTTTTTTTTTTTTTTGTCTTTTTTTTTTTTTGTCTTTTTTTTTTATTTGATATAATTTATTTACATTTCAAATGATTTCCCTTTTTCTAGCCCCCCCCCACTCCCCGAAAGTCCCGTAAGCCCCCTTCTCTTCCCCTGTCCTCCCTCCCACCCCTTCCCAGTTCCCCGTTCTGGTTTTGCCAAATACTGTTTCACTGAGTCTTTCCAGAACCAGGGACCACTCCTGCTTTCTTCTTGTATCTCATTTGATGTGTGGATTATGTTTTGGGTATTCCAGTTTTCTAGGTTAATAACCACTTATTAGTGAGTGCATACCATGATTCACCTTTTGAGTCTGGGTTACCTCACTTAGTATGATGTTCTCTAGCTCCATCCATTTGCCTAAGAATTTCATGAATTCATTGTTTCTAATGGCTGAATAGTACTCCATTGTGTAGATATACCACATTTTTTGTATCCACTCTTCTGTTGAGGGATACCTGGGTTCTTTCCAGCATCTGGCAATTATAAATAGGGCTGCTATGAACATAGTAGAGCATGTATCCTTATTACATGGTGGGGAATCCTCTGGGTATATGCCCAGGAGTGTATACCCCACCTCTTAATGGGCCTACCGCAATCCATCGGGGCCATGCTGAGACCAACTTCTGACACATAATCCCTTGGGAGACACCTTGAAGCTATACCAAACCCCAGAAGACATTATACCCTTTGTATGACAGGATCATGATGGACACATGTCAATATAAATACATCTAAACCCACAGAATCTGTAGCACCAGGGTGAATGCCAATGTGGATGACAGCTGCAGAGATAACATGTTGGTTGCTAACAAATGCAGGGCTGGATGGAGATGCTGAAGGCAGGGGAAGCTATACACGACTGTGCAGGGATAGAATACATGTGAGAAATCTCTGCATCCCCAATAACCTTGCTACAAGCCTAAAAACAAAGTATATAAATGTAGAATAATACAATTAAACTTATCCACTTCTAGATTCCAACAAATGAGACTCAAGTTATGATATTTATTTAGTAGGCTCTTTGCAATTACTGGGGATTACCCCTAATCTAAATCTCTAATACTAGTTTGAATACTACCCCAACTATGATCTTTGTTAATTTTCTGAGTTATTTCTGCTTCAGCAGTCTAACGTCCTGGGGAGGCACAGACTGTTGGTGTATTATGGCTAATGGAGATCTCCTGTTCTTTCCTTTTTCTTCTCTCCTTCTCATTCTCCCTATCTTGACTCCCAGCCTGGTAACTCAAATTCCACCTTTCTCTATTCTGCCCAGTAATCAGCTGTCCCAGTTTTAAATTGGGGAGCAAGGTTTATATAACAGCAGCTGGTATATGTGAGGATCCACTCATCTTGGAGCAACCAGATCTTGGGGTACAGAATTTAGCATTTGAATACAAGCAGCACCAGACCAAACCCCTACACATTCAGACCAAATAAGCAAGATGTTGAGGGACAGAAATAAGAATATATGATGCCAAGGTCTTTTATTTTATGTATGGGTAGGTACATGGGGGAAAATGTACTTGCTTCATGTGTATCCACATGCACACATGTGCATGTATGTGCATGGAAACAGCCGTCTGCCTCTATCACTCTCTGCTTGTCTGAGACAGGGTCTCACTGAATCCAAAGATCATAGACTGGTCTAGATTGGCTGGTCAACGGGCCTTATGGATTTCCCTGTCTCTACCTCTTAGCTCTGGGATTACAGGCAGGATTAAAGACAGTGAGCAGCAACACCAGACTTTTGTTATGTATTGGGGGAGATCCACAGTTAGCATCCTCATGCTTCCATGATACGCTCTTGACCCACTGAGCCACTGCCCTATCCCTTCAGTGGCAAAATCACTAATGTACAATGCAAAATACTGGAAAAATCAATCCTTTCCCAGCTGGAGAGGAGGCTCCAACTTGATTGATCCTTACCTTCTAGGATTGATCCACCTTCCAATTTCACTGTGAAGGCACCGCTAATAAATGGAGTTGGGGAGTTTGATATCTCTCTCATGAGCCATGGACCTGGAATTGGCCCTCCCTTGTGACCTCCCCCAGCCCTTGAGGATGTGGCCCATTGTTCTCAAAGAATAGCAGCCCAGCCACCTGACCTCCCTGGCATTTTTGCAGAATATAGGTGGTTCAGTTTAAGCACAGGTAGCCTTGGATTTAAAGCCTTTGTTGCCTCATCTAAGAATAAATAAACAACATGACTCTCAACTCTGTCTACAAGAGAAAAAAGAACAGCAAGATGGATAAAGATCCCTGCTGCCGATCCTGATGACCCGGATGGTTTCATCCAAGGGAACAGGTGGTGGAAGGGACAACTCCCTCAAACTGTCCTCTTCTGTTTATTCAAGTGATGTGGCACTCATGTGTGTGTACTCATGCACAGGCACACACAGTGTGTAATACATGCAAAATAATACCTTACTATATCCTTATTGGAGCTTGTGATATTTAAAAAAAAACACAAATAAATTGATAATGTGCAAAAACTGAAAAGGGACAGATGGCCACCTTGGAATTAGCACAAATTTTGAATTGCAACCATGAGGAGTGCAAGGGCTCTAGGGAAGGCTAACACCTACCATGCAGCCAGAAATAAGTACAAGATGGAAGGAGTAGAGAGGAGGATGCCCTGTTGTGTGCATGTCCATATTCATATTCATCACTGAGTGGGGCTAAAAGGCCCCACATGCAGCAGATCACTGGACACAACCATGGAGCTCTGCCTGTTGTTGCCCAAGTCCTCGGGACCAAACATGGAAGGAAACAACCGGAGTTAGGATCTGTGGATTCAGAATGGCCTAATGTCCATCCTAGAGAGTCTGATGAACCACGGTGAGGAGAGTACAAAATGGTTAATGGGGGGAAGAAATGTGTGGTTTATCTTGTGTGCCTGGCTCTTTAAAGTATCCCCAGTCGCTAGTCAACTGTGCCTTTAAGAATTCTTAGCTATTGGAACTGCTTGAGCCTATGACCTTCAGTGTTGGTTGCTGCTTGGATTTCTGAGAACAGGAGAGGAAAAAAAAGCCAGCTGAGGCAAAGAAAATGAATTGGGCTAGCAGAGTGCGAGAAAGTGGTTGGTGAAGATATCATTAGGGGACAGCTGAGCCAGGAGAACCTGAGCTGAGGAGACAGCCTAGGACAGTTGTCGTAGTTTAGAGTTGATAGTACTGGGAAAACTGGGAGAAGGGACTGATTAAGGAGACTGTTGGGGAACTGACAGATTGTGAGAAACATTTAAAGGGGCTAAGCTGGAAACTGGGAGGAATGGTTGGGAAAGAAATTTGATTCAAGAATTCTCTCTCTCTCTCTCTCTCTCTCTCTCTCTTTCCTCTATCCTTCTATCTGGTGATAGGAAGTGAAACTTGATGGTGGGGCAGATAATGTATGAGCAAAAGAACCTACAAAGTAGCAAAGCCAGCTCCAGTTACTGAGGTGATAAGAGGCACCAGGGCCCTTCAGAGCCAGAACAGACTAATAGAATGCAGAGTAAAACCTTCCAAAGGATAATAGGTCTGCAGAGCTATGTTGTGTCCCTGATTTAAGCACACCCATATTATAGTGAGAGATGTGGACTGTTTCAGAAGGGAAAACATTTCCAGTTCCTCTTAGCAGAATCACCTGAGGAAATGGCCAGACAGATTGCTCAGTGACCTGGAATAAACAATAAGAATGACAGCACACTGAGAAATGTCAGCCTCTGGGATCAGGATGAAGGACAGAGACATGTTAGCCCAGAGCTCATGCTTCTCCAACTGCAGAAAAATCACTTATTAAATGTAGATGCATTTGTCCTAAACAGGCCTCCATACTTGACTGCTGAATATTTTGCTCCAAATGGCCTCTGGGTATTCTGAACTGTAACCTAGCTTGCTGTACAGGCAGCTATCACCTGAATACACTGGTAACCAAGCAACTGAGCACTGGCCAATCAGAGCAGCCCATCCCTCAGCCATTCCCAGCCTAAAGACTCCAAAATCATGCCCTAATAAGGAAAGCCTGGTGTTGCACCCACCAGCCAATCTCTGCTGTGTCATTTCCTATACTGCAGATGCAGAATGGGCTTCCTCGCTGCATTCTGAACCATCTTCCCTCTGGGATTTTATGTTCCTAGAGCCTTTCCTTTCTTTGACTAACATTTGTTCAGTTCTAATTGGAATCTGTCTTTATTTGGACTCAAGGTTTGCTAGAAGGCAGATCTGACTCTGAAGGGCTCTGATCTGCAGGGCCTGAGGCAGGGCTTCCTGCTGATGCTGATGGCTATAGAGCCTCAGTCTAACCTGGCATTCCTGATAATGCCGCTGTGGGTAGCCCCAGGAAGGCAGAAGAGGCTTAGATGCAAGTCCATGCTTCAAACTCAGTGTGGCAAAGAAATTCCAGAACAACACGTTGCCTTGTCCATAGGTATGCAGGACTCAGTCATTTTTTTTTTAAGTAAATCCCTCTACCTGATAATCACATATAACCTTGTAACTCAAACTTAGACCACAGAGGAATGCTAGGTCTCCAGTGAAGCTAGCCTAGCAGTATTAAAATGAAGACATTCTAAGGAGACCTTCCTGTTTCTCAGTCTATAAGATGTTGAAACAATGGACTCCAAAGAAATGGAAATTATCTCAGAAATCTCATGCCAGGATGAGGAAAGGGAGCCAGTTAGAGGGGCATCTTATCTCCATTACAGAGATGCCACACAGTTCTAAGAGTTCATCAGACCACCTTATAGGATGAGGCCAAAACCCAGACAGCGGTGGTCAGTAATGGTCAGGATCACATCTTGACCAGGACTGCTTAGATGTATATATTCCTGGACCTTTTAAACTTTGATCCCACTTCAGGACCCTAAAGAGTTTGAGGAGTTTGTTGAACTCTGTCCCTCTTCTCAGTGGGCTCACATGGAATAATTTTCCTTTTATGTGTTCCTTTTTAAATCTGGTGCTTTTAATTGGTTTACTGGGGATAAGTGGCAGGCTGTGTCCCGAATGTGATAACATAAGTGGTGTGGAGACGACATGGGCAAGGGTAGTCACATGGAGGTGCACCCAAATGAAAATGAGGCACCAGGCCCATCACCAAATACGACAAGTAGTAGGTGAGCAAGTCACTTACATTCATGTTGAAAGTTCTGTGTGCGTTGAGTGATGCATCACATTTTGTGAGTATTTGTCACTTAAAAGAGACAATAGGGGCTGGGGCTACAGCTCTGGGCACAGTGTGTGATACATATGCACGCGTTGAGACCCCTACCCCACCCCAGGTTCAGTGACCAGTACTTACATAAATAAATGGATGAATAAATAATGATAGCATTTGGTCTTTAAGTGACAGCATTATAAACACACAAGGATACAGCTATTTTTAAAAAGTAACTTATCACTTGAGAAATTATGCCTAAAATTCTAATAAAACCTCCAGATGATATTCTCTCTACTTAACATGTATCTCCATTCAAGTTTCAGCACATTCACTGAGATAACCTTTTTAAATTATTATTTTCCAATTTATGAGGCAGATTGCTCTTTCACTGACTGCGCTCACAGAGCCCTGGGGCCTAAGCTGGAGTTGAAAGTTAAACATCTATTTGCATTTGGGTTAGGAAATCCCTGTCATGGTTCCTGAGACTTCAGCCTTCTCTGGGGATTTTGTAAGATCAAAGCCCTAGCATTAAGTGATCCCGGGTTTTCGTGCTCCCCACAGCCAATCACAAAGAGTTATGACTGCACTGCGGCCTGTCTGCCGACTTGCCTCAGCCTGTGTCCCCCTGCTTCCATTGGACTGGATGCATTGATGCTGATGTTGCAGAAGTCTGCAAAACTGAGAGTAAGCAAAATATCTGAAACGTAGCCACATGGAAGCCAGAGACAGACAGAAGATGTGTAAAAGCCTTGTGTGTGTGTGTGGGGGGGGGGGTACACAGTCAGCCCATGGGGCCCTCAAGTTGCTGGGTCTGGACCCAGAGGTTTAGAGCGCAAAGAACTCTGCTCTCAAACATCAACATGATTAACAGTTTATTCTTCTCCAGCTAAATTATAGTACTCATGGCCTGGGAACATAAATTTAGGTTACCCCATATTCCATGTTCTAATATAGAAGCCCTTTTTATGGTCCAGAACAAAACGTCTCAAATCAAGGGATGTTTAACATGCATTTTGTGGGTATACCAGAGAGGCAGGTACACCAAAATGGGGGGCAGCTTTTCCAAAGTCTTCAGATGCTATCCGATCACACTTTTAGCTCTGAAGTTTATGAAAGCTAGTTGTTGGGTAAGTTAATAGATTACAAAACATTTTTATCTATTACTCACAGGATGTAAGTTCTGTCACCATGATGGACAAGGAATGGCTATCCATGGAGCTAAGCTAGCCTAGGATAAGGTAATTAACTTCTAGACCTGCAACATTCCAACATCCCCACAGAACTGCAGTAATAATTAGTCAGTCTCTGCTGACACAGGTTCTTTCCAGGAATTCTTTTTAATGGGTCCTTGGCAATGACCCTAACAGTCAAAGAGGCAGGATCCTGCTGGCCCCAGAAAGTAACCTCCTACACATACATATAAATACACAGTATCTACACAGGCAGAAAAAACAAGTGTGTGATTATTTTTAGCATAGTAAATAGGAAAGTTTAAATAGGATTATTGCCTTTATAATTAATCTCAAAAATTACCCAGGGTAGTAAAAGTGTTTATAAACATAAATATAGAATCAATAGATATAATAAATTTCACCTAATGATAAGAAAACTGAGACAGAATAGACATTTTTTAGAACAACAGATTCCAGCCATTGCTATTTTTTGTTTTATTGCTGTCTCCTAGAAAGTGATAGGTACAAATGATTACTTTACAAGGTGATAAATTTGATCTTGTCTAAAGACTCACAGTATGGACAGCTCCTGAAGATTCTAGATTTACTTCCCCATACTATGGGCAAAAAGAAAAATCAAAAGGATTTCCTTTTCTATGGAAATTATTCAGTCTGTGCTAATCTACATTCAGGGGAGTGTTTCACAAGATAACTGAATAAGGACAAAGAAAATTACACTGACCAAGGGTGGGGACGGAAAACTTTGCTCACAGAGAAGAGAAAATGAAACCGTGGATTTCCAGAAAAGGAAATGACAACCAGTCACTGCCGCCGGGCGGTCTAATCTTCAGACATGCATATTCCACCATAATAACTGAGAACTAGAGACTGCATTTGTAAGGAAAAGGAAGATGGGCACTCGAGCCCACGTGACGCATCGCAGCCCCACAGAAGCATACATATGCCTCCTCATTCTTCAAAGGCCATGAAAATAACTTTTTCTGCCTCATTCTTCAAAGGCCATGAAAGTAACGATTATTCACGACGCAATTGCAATCTATCAACAAGTCACTTTTCTGTGGGGGTAATCAATGAAAGACCAGCAACCCAGCCCACAGCTCTCACCTCCAAAGTATAATCCCAAGAGTTCAGCAGCCAATTAATGTTTAATTCATGTTGGGTTTGGATGATGCAGCTTAGAAATCTTTATGAGGAAAGTAGTCCTGGGTTATAGAAGAGAGGTAGAAGAACAGTAAAGCCATAGAATGAGGGGGGGGGCGCATAGGGTGCAGTGAAAGCCTCTTCTGCACAGGTGTGGCTGCACTCATGAACTCATTGACGCTGTGTTTTCCAGCATATGTTCAGGGCAAGCTTGGGGCTGTCAGCATTTCATCATGGAAAGGTGAGGTTCCTGAGACTTCCACCTCTTCCTGAGAGTTGCTGGAGGAGGGAGTGTCAGAAATAATATATTGAATCAAAACTCATTAAAATTATCACAAAATGCTGAGATTTGTGTTGTATAGATTGTTGAGTGCTGTCTTAATTCTGCTTATCTCAAAGAGGTATTACCATGTCTATCATTCAGATAAGACAGCACCATAGAGTGACTAAGCCTTTGTCTATATCACCACCTCATCTCAGGGTCCCAGATTCCTGCTTATATACCATTGCCTTAAAAAGTCATGAGGCAAAATACCATGAACTAATGGGTAGGAAACAAAGGAAATGCATCCCTCACAAACTCGAGTACTGGGATCTAAGAATTAGGGATTGGCAACAGATTTATCTTGTGAGAGTTTGTTCCTGAAAGGCAGCACCCTGTCCCTGCATCCACAAGGTAGATGTTCTCTGGGACCTAACTCATTTGTGATGGTCTGCCCATCTCTCTCTTTCTCTCTCTCTCTCTCTCTCTCTCTCTCTCTCTCTCTCTCTCTCTGACACACACACACACACACACACACACACACACACACACACACACACTTTATTTAATTCATAGGGCCATCACACTAGGACTTTAACATTTGAACCATGGACCATAGAGAACACATGATTAAGATCATGGTAAAAACCCTTCAGAAAGAAGTGACAATAGGACCAATCTAGTTGTCATTCACTTAGACACTTGTATTCACCATTGTTCTGGATATTGATTGGAAACATGATTGTTCTGGATATTGGAGACATCATTGTTCTGGATATTAGAGACATCGCCAAGAGCATAATCTATCCACAAGTAACCTCCCTCTGACATCAGACAGGCCAATAAACAGAGGTTCTTCAAATAAGGCAGGATCTGCTCTTCAGAAGGGCAGAAGAAGATGGCTGTGATGGTGTCTAGCAGGATATCAGGAATGAGTAACTATAAGAGAGCACAGACATATGTACAGAGAATATCTTGTATATTGTATGGATCCATCACCTGTCAATCAAAAAGCCTTTGGCCTATGGCTTAAGCAGGAAATAGAAATGGGACATCTGGGAGGAGAAGGAATTCTGGGATAGATCCAAGTGGGCCTAGGAAGATGTAACAAGATGGATGCATGGTACCTGAGCACAGGTAACCAGCCATGTGGCAAAATGTAGGCTAAAATAAATGGGTTATCAGAGAAGATCCTATCTATATGGCCAAGGAATTTGTAAATATATTTTGAATCTGAGTTTTATTTCTGGGAGTGGGGCTGGTGGGAAGAACTGATCTGGATGTATTATTAATGAGGACAACTGATCACAGTTTGAGAGAAAAAATCCGGTTGACCCTTTAGTTCTTTCCACATTTGAAGAACTTGTTTTCCCAAGCCCTCCACACTACTCTGCATTCAGAAGTGAGCTGAGAAAGCACAGTACCCAGGGTGCTGATAAGTAGTCCAAGCATCTTGCACAGATATGGGTGCCTTCTGCCTCGTGATCCAAAGACCATTTTCTTTTTTTAGAAGCTATTTATAAATTTTAATTTTTTTATTTTCTAAATTCTTTGTTTACATTCCAAATGCTTTCCCCTTTCCTAGTTCCCCCCACCCCATATGTACCATAAGCCTTCTCTACACCCATTCTCCAATCACCTCCCTCCTTTTTTCTTGTCCTGGTACTCCCCTACAATGCTGGATCAGGGCCCTCTCCTTACTTCTTCATGGGAGTCATTTGATATGCTACTTGTGTCTTGGGTATTCATAGCTTCTGGACTAGTTAATATCCACTTATCAGTGATTGCATTCCATGTATATTCTTTTGTGATTGGGTTACCTCACTTAGGATGATATTTTCTAGTTCCAACCGCCTACCAATTTCATGAATTCATTGGTTTTCATTGCTGAGTAGTATTCCATTGACCATTTTCTGATAATGGATCCTAGGGAGGTTGAGGGTCAGACTGCAGATCTGTCTGGGTTAAGGGCGGGGCTAGTTTCCTCAACTTGCAAACTGTCTGGCTCACTTTATTTCTGTCTACTGAGCATAGAGGGCTTGCTACCTATGGAAGCCATCCATCAGTAATAGTAAGAATGTTATGTAGGTCTCTACTTGTACCAGAGAAGGTAGCTAGTTGATACAGGTTACTCAGACCTGTCTCTGGGGAAGGGTCTACATACATGAAGATCCAGGATATTTGGAGACAATGCCTATGTTTTATAAAGGCTAATCAGGCACTCTCCATATGTCAACCTGGAGGACAGGATCACCTGGTCTGCTCTGGAAATACATAGTAAAGGGACAGGATTCCAGGGATACACACTTATTCAAGAGGTGATACAGGCTGTATGAAGGGAGGATCTACAGTACTCAGGTGGAATTTCTGACCTAAGTGTACTCTTATATTTTATGTTTCTTCAGGCGGAAGATTACCCTGAAAATACAATAGTTCCCCAGAGAGTTCAAGACTCCATGTCACCTCTGTGGGGTGATGAGGAAGCGCCTTGGATAACTGTCTGTCAAGCATCACATTACTACATGGGCTTGTGTACTTTAACATTTTTAATCAGAAGAAGTGGCTACATGCTGGCAGGGAAGGTCAAGTCATTGGCTTTGTAAGATGGATTCCTGCTGGGATTTAAATACAATTCAAAGGCATACAAGGTTTGCATAGCTACAAGACTCAGCTTGATGTCACCCTGACTGTCCCACTTCACTATAAATGGCCCTCCTTCTAGTCTGCCCCCTCTAAATTCTTTCTTCCCTCCTTCCCATGTGCAGGACTCCCTCCTGCCTATCCGCACTTGGCATGTCATTTCTTCTGAGTGTCACTCTTCTCTCACAGGTCTTCCATTCCCTGGAAGCCTGAAGAAGTCCTTTGTGACCATCTCATCTGCCCTCTCCTAGGACACCCTCACCTCGCTCTGAGAAAATTCCCTTTTCACAGTTGTAGGATCACCTTTGAGCATAAATCAGTACCCATGGGAAGAGATACAAAGAGAAGGTGTAGAACAGAGACTGAAGGAAAGGCCATTTAGAGACTACTCCACCTGGGAATCCATCCCATATACGGTTACCAACCCCAGACCCTATTGTGGATGCCAACAAGTACTTGCTGACAGGAGCCTGCTATAGCTGTCTCCCAATAGGCTCTGCCACTGCCTGATGAATACAGAGGTGAATGCTCACAGCTAAGGAATGGACTGAACACAGGCTCCCGAATAGAGGATCTAGAGAATGGACCCAAGGAGCTGAAGGGGTTCGCATCTCTATGGGAGGAACAATAAGAACCAACAAGTACACCCAGAAGTCCCAGAGTCTAAACCACCAACCACGGAGTACACATGGAGGGACCCATGGCTCCAGTTGCATGTGAGGCAGAGGATGGCCTTGTCAGGCATCAATGAGAAGAGAGGCCCTTGGTTCTGGGAAGGCTCGATGCCCCAGTGTAGGGGAATGCCAGGACAGGGAAGCGGGAGTGAATGGATTGGTGAGCAAGGGGAGGGGGGATGGGATAGGGTGTTTTTGAGGGGAAATGAGGAAAGAAGACAACATTTGAAATGTAAATAAAGAAAATATCTAATAAAAGAAAAAGAAAAAAATTGGTTTTCTGGTTCCTTCATAGAATATAAGCTCCATGAAAACACGGACCTTAGGAATGTTGCCTTTAGGAGGATGATTGATGGCTGCCCATGAATATAGTTGGACTTGTTATAAACGGCTCAGTTGGTCAAGTGCTTGCCTTGCAAGCATGAGGACATGGATTTGATCCCCAGGATACTAGTAAAAATGCAGGTTATGGTGACTCATGCTGTAACCCCAGCTCTGGGGAAGCAGAGAGGAGAGAGTGCTACATGGATGGCCCAAGCCTATTTAAGACCGCATCTTAAGGGAGGTAGGTGAAACTCTGAAGGTGGCCTCCACACGTACACACATGCAACACCTATGGATCCACACATGGTATTAAAAAAGAGAAAGGAAAAATACAGACCTTATCCTTAGTTTTTGGCATTTCCAGGGGTTGGAAGAGCTGGGAATAGTTCATCAAAGGCAACCAATAAACTTGGGATGAACTAATGGACAGGAGATGCTGGCCTAAGTCTAAACTTGAGAGAGGCCAGGGAAGGTACAAAACAAAGTATGTGGCCAATTAAATGTCTCATTGACCCAGTTGGTTCTGGATTGTAGCTCTAAATGCAGGCTAACAGCAGTTTTGGTTGCTGATTTAAGCTTGATGCTTCCTCAGAAATGTGTTGATGGCATTGTGTGTGATGAATAGAAGGACCCTGCCTCCAAAACCAAAGAGGGGTCTCACCCTTAAAGGACAATATTAGTCAGTACTAGACTAGTTACACACTATGTAACAGAGTTGGAGGTGTCTGCGGAACCAGAATGGCCCAGAAGGTGACTTGTTCAGCTGCCTTACAGCATGGCCCAGATCTGCACCAGGATGGTAAGGAATCTGGGAGGAAGGTCACCTCATCTGGATAATAACTCACCTTGATAAACAGAAATGTAACCTTGGGCAACGTACTTATATTTGTTGAGACTTGTCATTTGTAAAGTAAGTGCTAATAATTTTCTTAAGAGGTGGTTGTATTAGTTGCTTCCTTATTATTATGTCAAAGTCATTGATGAAGCACCTTCAGGAGTGACGTTTACTTTTGCTCATGATTTGTGGGTAGAGTCTATGATGCTGAGGCAGGCATGGCATCTGTGGTGCGAGGGAGCTGCTCATATTGCAGCCACCATCAACAAGCAGAGTTGGGTAAATGATGGCGCTCAGCTCACTTAAGCTCTTTTAATTTTCTTTAGTCTGGAACTCCAGTCCATCGAATGGTGCCTCCCACTTCCAGGGGAGTCTTCTCAGTTAAGCTAAAACAGACTAACAACTAGATGACTCAAAATCCAGTCAAGCTGACAATCAAGATCAACCTTCCTGATTCTTATGACAAAAATTAATAATAATAATAATAATTAATAATAATAATAATAAAACAGTAACCAGGAAAGCTATTAGTAAGATATTTGGAGCAATGACCACTAGTGACTGTGTTTGATTGGTGGCTTAAGGAAGATGATGGATGGCCCATGAGTACAGTTGTACTCGTTATGATGACCAGGCTGTCTGTGGTACCAGGACACAGCTGGAGTACAAGGGAGGAGAGCAAATTGTCACAATGCTGGAGTTATTCAGAGGAGTATGAGCAGAGGCACACCCAATCCTTACAGAGTGCTCCACCTGCTGAAGAAGGTCCCGTGCTCCTTGCCTTATTTCTGAGTTCAGGGTCTTCTAGAGGCCCTGCTGCTGAACACACAGCCAGGATGTAAGACTAGCCAGTCACTGCTTATGATGCACCCTTTTAGATGATCATGCCCAAGCTCCTCAGACCCCAAGATTTGGCTTAGTCTTGCTGATAATTTATCTTTCCCATAAACAACAAGGGCCATGGAATTTTGATATTTGCTCGCCAAGGATGGTGTCAAATCTGATGCCATGTGGAGGCTCTCAAAGGTCACCTGTTTTGTCAAGCACTTACTAAGTTTGGTAGTTAATGTTTGTTCAGAGAAGAAAGTGTGGGAGGGCAGGAAAGCATGCATAGGCTTCAAGCTCACCAGGCAGCCCATACAGCCTCATGGAAATCCTTCCCAGCAGGAAACATTCCCATCTAGTACCCCAGGTGTTATTAAATACACACAGTAAGAAAAACTATTGAACTCAGATGATTTTTAATGAAAATACAAGTGATTTAAGGCTGGGCTCACATTACAATTTTATAGTTGAGAATTACTCTTCAGGGAAAATAAAATCGTTCATTTGTGCCTCATCTCTCAAAAATGTCATAAATATGTATAGGTGTCCTTGGCCCATCACAGAGCAAAAGGGAGTCAACAGGAGGCCACAGCAGAAGCAAAATCAAGAGTCTGTTTCTGCACTTGTGTTTATACCTAAGATGAAACTCCATTCATCTTCAGGACACTCTTAAAAGTCATTTCCACTGATTGATTTACTTCATCATCTAATTTCCTAATGTAGATCTAGAAACACCATCTCGCAACCCAAGGCTCACTTGGTGATATAGAGGTATTGCTTATCCCTTGGGATGCCAAAGGCTCAGACTGCATTGGTCTCTGTTGAGTCTTCAGTACAAAGAGTACATAGGGAAGATCAGAATAAAGGGTTCCTACAACCCTTATTTTGAGTTTGATTTTAGGGTACAATGCTATCTTTAAGTGAAACATGACCTCTGTGGGTTTAACTGAAGAAATGGGTCAGTAGTGACATTCCTTCTACACAGATGCATGATTTTCTAACTCCTTCAGTTATGGAAGCCAAGCAAGTTTCAGAGACACTTCATTGCCTAAGACAATGGTTTACAAAGGTTCTTAGCAAAGGTTGACAGTACAAGACAGGAAAGAACCAGAGACCATTCTTCCACTACACCCTAAATCCATTTCCATTATCCATTTCTCTCTTCCCTAGCATACTTGACAACCACTGATTTTCTTATTTTCTTTATAGCTTCCCCTCTTCCAGAATGTTCTATAATTGGAATTGTTTGGTCAGAGTTTGGCAGCATTTTCAGATTGGCCTTCATCATTTGACAACACACATTTAATATTCTTTCCTGTCCGTTAGTAACGTGACTTCTAAATAATATTCCATTCTACAAATATATAGTTTCCTTATCCCCTTAATGACGGAAAGGCACCCTGATAGCCATCGTGGGTGATTATGAATTAAGCTTGTTTCAGACACTGGCATGTAGGCATTTGTGTCCCTTCTCTTATATTCATTAAGCATTTGTTGCTCTTCTTGTAACTGACACCAGCCCCCAGATTTTCCGTTCCCTCCCCTCTTTTGTTCACTTTTCTTCCTCTTTGGATTTCAAGTTCAAGAATTCCTATTCAGGTATCCCCGTGCTTGTTGATTCCACTTTCACTGTGCTTGGTTTTATGCCAATGAGGCCCCTGAAGACATCCTTTACTTCTGTTAAGTTCGTGTTTATAGTATACCTGAGGTGGAAATTTCTGCTTTCTTTGGAGACTCAGGTGTGTCATGTGATGTTTTACTGGAGACTGTCTTATGAGAGGATGTTTTTTGCTGAAGCCCACATGTGGGAGGATATTGTGGTAAGAACAGACATGTGATGTTTTTCTGGAAGCAGCTTGGAAAAAGGGCATGTGATGTTTTGCTGGAGCAGGCACTTGAAAGAACGTATGATGTCTAGAAGGGTATAAGTATAACCCAACAAACAGTGGACAGTGCTATGTAGGGCTGGTACACCTTACCATTCTTTGCTAGTCATCATTTGTCATGACTTCATATAGAGAAACACACCGAAAACCTTTTTGTGGTGTTCCAGCAGCTTCTTGACACTTCCATGGACTCAGGCCGATGGCAGAACTTAGTGTTTCTTTTGGATTGACTTGCCAGTGCTCGTTCATGAATGGTGTTTGCAGTGTAACAGGTGCTGCTGCTGATGTCTATGAACTGAAATACTGGTACCCTTACAATGTGCATCTGATTTGATCCAAAGAACTGTCTCTTAACAGGCCCACATCCTCCTTTGCTCTATTACCCTTTCCTTTCCACCACCTCTGGTGGGTGGTGGGCTAGAAGGGAGGTTAAAGCATTTAAGAACCCTTATTAAAAGTAGGTTTTGAAAAATCTAAGTCTATACATGCCTGTCCATCTGTCTTCCACATCTGTTTTTTCATGTTGCCTACTTTAGTCCACTGGTACCTCAATCTACTAACCATAATCGATCCGAATCGCTGTACATTTCCCCATTACCTGAAATAACTGAGCCTGGTTGCAATGGTTCTTCTTTTATTCCATATGAATTCTTGTTTTTTGTTTCCTGGATGTATTGTTAAGGAAAGCCAAATCTGACAATCCACTGGGTATCCAAAACAATCACACTTAGACTCTGGATGTGTGGTTCTCTGGATCTGGCCCAGAGCCATGTTTGTTTCCCTGTGGCTCTGTGTCCAAGAGACTTTAGTTTTATCTTTTTATCTCTTTCCTGTTGTCTTGGAGCATCTCTACAAACTCGTTCTTAGCCAAATCTGGTTCGTGTCTGCCATTCTCTTAGTTGTAGTAACTGCTGTTAGTTGGGGTCCTATTGATGTGGTGGTGAGGTATTAGGAGGGGAAGCTTTGTGTGTCTTGTAACCACATCTCAGCTGTTTAGCATGTCTGAGACTCAGCACAGTGACCTCCAGAAGGGTTTGGATTTGGGAAACTCTCCCTGACCCCCACCTTATCATCTTTCTCTTCACTGAGGCAAGGCAGCTATAAAAGACTGCCACAGATGGCTGGCTCTCCTTCCTTCAGGACAGAGAAGAACTTTGAAGCCATTTTTCCTTTAGAGTATGGCTTAGAGGGTAGGCAGAATACTCTGGGCTTGTTGCAAAGGTTCCCTTTCCACTTACTATGACCCCAACAGTCTGGGATTTCTCTCTTATCCATGTGATAATCTAGAAAGGTTCCTAGGGATGAAACAAAGGTAGAGTGCAGATTCCCAGGGCACTTTAACTCTCAAGCTATGCATACTTGTTTTTGCTCCTGCAGGTTGTTCATGACTATCATTCTTTGTATCTATCTGCACCTCTGGATTTCAGAAGGATATTAACTTCTGGTGGTCCCATAAAAGTCCCAGTTTTCAGTTTGTTCATTGTAAGAAACAAAAATCAAATTGGTGATGATTTCCAAGCTCTCTGTGTGTGACAGCTAAAAATGAAGGTTGGTGAACTTCAGTACAGGACAAATGGCACATATATCTTCCATGGCAGCCACTCAAGTGTGACACTGTCATCTGAGAACAGCCGTAGGCAATGCACACTGAATAGATGAGGGCATGAATCAATAAACATGTATTTATAAAATCAGATGGAGACCAAGCGTTTCACAACCCACAGTT
The DNA here is from genome assembly GCF_947179515.1 of Apodemus sylvaticus. Lineage (NCBI taxonomy): Eukaryota > Metazoa > Chordata > Mammalia > Rodentia > Muridae > Apodemus > Apodemus sylvaticus. Next base: position 1,099,190 of record NC_067486.1, on the reverse strand, counting down.
TTCCAGACTCTGGGTCAAAGGCCATGAGCCAAAATACTATCAGGACAAACTTGAGAAAAGCTGAATCAGTTTTAAGTAGACAAATAAAATGTTATTTACTTATATACTAAAGACATCATTAGCATCTAATATGCTGTATCACATTTTTCTTGAAAGAAATATTTTACTTTGGGTGAAAATTTATAAATCAAGCAATGCTTTCAGCTGCTATATGAGAAGGTTTGGAGGACATTGGAGAATAGAGAGAGTAGGGGGTGTAGGAGACTAGAGTCACCACTAACAGCTTGGGTGGAGAGGACATCCAACAGGAAGGTTAAAATCTAGATTTTTACATTTCTTCATTGTGTTTGTGACTAGGGGAAGGGCATACTGTACATATATGGATGCTGTGCACATGGAGGTCAGAGGGTGACTGCAGGAGTCAGTTTTCTTCTTCCAGATAGATTCTGGGGATCAAACTCAGGTAGTCAGACTTGGTGGCAAGTGCCTTCGCTCACTGAACCATCTCACTGGCTCCACAGTTTAGACTCTTGTATGTCTATGGCTACTTTGAACATTGGCAAGTTCAAAAGTATCTTTAATCATGGGCTAGGCCGAGAACATGCAAACCAAATGCAAATCTCCTAAATGGCTCCAAGTGGGTATTGCTTGAGTATGGACTACAATGCAGTCCAAACCCAACTGTGACCTGAAGAAGCACAGGAGCTAAAGACCTTCTCTGAGGTCACACAGCAAAGGTTCATCCAGGGTGCTGGGTGCTGTTGCCACCTAGTGCATTGCCTTCCCAGATCAGGGCACAGGTCCACTCAAGTGGACTTTCCGTCCTCCGTGGAGTTAGTGGCTACTGTGTAATCAGCCCAGATCACTTTCTTTCACAGACAATATTAATGGTCCCCATGTTTACCTTCTCAAATAGCTTTTAAAATTCAGCTAACTTCATCATTTTCTCCCAAGGAGCGTAATTATGTTTTACTTAATCAGCAAGGAAAAAAATCCTAATCAAACAATCACCATTTTGCCTTTGCTGTGAAATCACAGCAAGATAAATGGTTCCAATCAGTCACAGGCTATCCTCGAAAGACCATGGCATTTTAAAAAATGTGCTTTGGGCTACTTGGACCCAACCTCCACCTGCCTCACCGCCCCCTTAAATTCTGAATCATCCTAGAACACTCCAGCTTGCTGGGCATGGTAGCTTTCTACCAAGCAATGTTAAATCTCGGAGGGCAACATGAACAGTAATTGAATAGGCAGAATCTCCCAACCTGGTCAGGGACTCCCCCTCTGCGATGTCCTTGGATATAGGAAGCTGACAGGAGCCTGAATCACTGAGCTGAGTCTGAATGGAGAGTCGGGGGAAGTGGGTTTGCAGCTAGAGATTTTCAGGAGAAGGAACTCTTTGTTCAGTGTGCAGTGACCCTTGGACCTGTAACTGAGATGCATTAAGACAGATGCATTACCTAACAGTTACTAAAAAGCCTGGGAGACTGGAGTTCGAGACAGAGGTATTACTGAAGCTGTTTAAGTCTAAATCTTTTTTAAAAAATATTTTATTCTATATGTGTCTTTGTTTGTTTGTGTGCATGTGCATGCCTGTTGAATTTAGAAGACAGAGTCTAGTCCTTTGGAACTGCAGTTACAGGTGACTGTGAGTCTCCTGATGTGGCAGCTTCTGACTACCAAACTCAGGTTCTCTGGAAAAGCAGCAAGTGCCTTTAGTTACTGAGCTATCTCCTAAGCCCTTCAGGTTTGATATTGAAATGTGAGGTCAGCACACATTAAAGTTACCAAATGTATACAAATATATACAGTTGAAATAAACTCTGGTAAAATAGTCTTTCCATTGGCAGCAAATAAGGAATTGTTCAGGAAGCCTAGCAGCAGGGCATCATGACAGACAGACCTCTGCTTAGTGTGGCCTCACATCTTGCTAACCTTACTGTTAGTTTAAATTTACCAAGCCCAAAATGCATTTAGCATACCAGAAAACCATTGTTCAGGGGCCAGAGCACAGCGGACGGTGGCTGGTGGCTGGTGGCTGGTGGCTGGTGGCTGGTGGCTGGTGGCTGGTGGCTGGTGGCTGGTGGCTGGTGGCTGGTGGCTGGTGGCAACTTCAGATTACTGCCACCACCCCTGACATAAAAGGATGTCACACTCACACAGCCAGCCCAGGAAAAGGATGAAATTCAAAACCTCATAGTCCGTACTGAGTCCGTATTACTTCAGCAACATTGTAATGTCAAAGGTCATGTGTCGAGGCACTGTCATGCAAGGAACATCTATCTTTTACATGGTTACGGTTTTGGCATTCCATAGCAGTGATTTCTCATAGATTTTTTTATTTTTAAGAAAGAATGATTGACTACTCCATGATTGAATATAATAATTGGTGCCAGAGAGAAATGGTGAAAAGCTGGGCGACATATCTTCAGACGAGCAATCTCATCAAACACAGCATCTCCATGCATTTTGGCATTTCTCAAAGTAGCATTCAAGGAAAACTAAGAGATGCAGCTCAAAATAAACTGTTTTTTTTTTAATCCAAATAGATTTTGACAATTAAGCTCAGCCTCTGCGAAACAGGTTCTGTGCCACAGGATGAACCAAACAATAGGTTACATTGGCTGAGGAAGGCAGGTGACTTTGACAGTACTGAGCAGAGTAATCCTGACAGACTCACCACCATGATGCATGTGTCATGATCTACCAGGTTCCACCCACCTTTCAGATCTATTGGTCATCCGTGCACACACTTAAGTGTGCTACTTCTAAATTTCTTTTAAATAAAATTTTTTATTTTCATTTTTTATTCATGAGTATGCACAAGTGTCTGTGTGTCTGTGTCACTCCAGAAGAAGGTGTCAGATCTCCTGGAACAGGAGTGACAGATGGTTGTGATCCACTGCATAGACGCTGGGAATAGAAGCCAGTTCCTCTGCAAGAGTACCACTGAGCCATCTCTCCAGTTGCTATTTGTAAATTCTCGCAGAGAGGCCTTTAGAGAGGCAAAAATTGGGAAACACAACATTTAATTTAGAAGCATTTAAATAATGTCGGCAAGTTCGGGTCTCCAGCTGTCACCTCTCCTCCTAATGTAAGACTATTGCCTCTAGAGTCTATCCCTCCTTCACACCCAGTGTAATCTCTGTGATTCTTCTGCATAAAAATGGCTCAAACTGGATGGATTGCTTCAGACTTTTAAATTAGTAAGTCTGGGTTTCTCTCCCAACAGGATCTAAAAATGAGCTGAAATCTGCACATCATACTGAATTTTCAGTGCCAGGAGCAGCAATTAGGAAAAATTGTTGTCATAAAACTTACAGCGAAGCGAGTGAGAACACGTGGCTAGCTATCCATTAACCCCGTCATAATGTCCGGCACAGCTCACTTTCTCCTTGTGTGCTACGATACTTGGGTGGAAGTGTTTACAGTTTACAGGAGGGGGATTAAGATTTCTGTGAACAGGAAATGGTTTCTCTCTGCTCTGCATACATTAGACAACAAGGAGAGCACTGCTTCAGGGAGGGGACATGGGTCTGGGTGGCGTAGCTGGATACTCTTGCTAGGGTAGACAGCGTAGTGCTGGGAAGCAACATGTGGAAGGAAAGTGGACAGAACATGGGTCCATCTTTGTGGGTACAGAAGTGAGGTAGCACTGACTTCCCCAGGAAATGGTTCATCCTTGGTGAGAAAATAAATTCAGGAAAAACCAGGTGTGAGGCCATTAAGATCACCTGGGCAGTCACGATGAAGCCCCCTATGTAGCTGTATAGAAGCTTACTCAGATGTGTTTTCAATTAATATTCTGTTCTTTGCTCTTTTGGCCTGTGTTTTAAGGTTCACATGAAAGTTAGAAGCCACTTGACTATGAAAACAATGCAGGGAAGTTGTGGCTAAACTGGAGCCCAGGAAGACAGCTTTCCCTGGAGAGAGTATTTGAGTGTATTTAGAAACCACGCATCATGTCCAAGTGACTTATGAAGAATAACAAAAATAGTTTTGCAATACATACATATATACACACACATACACACACACACACACTCTACCTCATTGTTGCAAAGGAAAAGCCACCAAAATGTCTCTTAGTAGGGATGCATATTATAAACAGCATTGTCCTGAATAAAGAGACAGCAAAATAGTTGCCATTGCCCTGAAACAAAGCTGCCCCCAGCACCATTCTAGAAAACATGCAGAGAGCCTTCCTTAATTGAGTTTTCTAGTTTGATTTATGACTGACTATACTAGGCTAATATATTCTTACTGTGTGTATATGTGTGTGTGTGTGTGCGTGCATATGCACATGCGCATGCTCATGAGTATTAATGTATCTGTGGAGAGAGGAAGGGGTACTGTAACTACTGGAGCAGGAGATGGAGCCAGCTATAAGAGGCCCAATATGACTACTAGGATAAGGACTCAGGTTCCCTGCAAGAGCCCCAATCAGCACCAAGGCCATGGTATCTAATTTATCAGTATGGTGAGAACTGACTACTGTCACACTGTCACACTTTTAAAGGAATATTGTTGTTATCAGAGTGGGACATGGAGCTGAAAGTCAGCCATCTGCAGCAGTGCTGAAAAGGAAAATCATCTGCTTTCCCTCTTCCCAGTTTGGAGACCTGGAGCCATTAGTTTTTCTTTAGGAAGCAAAACTGGCTGCACCTGGACACACTACTAGCTGCTCACTGCAAGGCTGATGAGCTGTAATCTAGCAGGGAAGAAAAAAATTAAAAAACAACAAAAAATAGGCAAGACAATTAAAATGGAATGCATCACTAGGCACCCAACTCCTGGCAGTTTTCCAGAATTATTATCTCCCATTTAACAGACACGGGAGGGGGGGTTGAACAGGAGGAAACACAAAATAATAAAAATCTAGAGGCTAAATAATTTCCCAATACACATACATGCACACATACACAGACAGACAGACACACACACACACACACATACACACACACACACACACACACACACTTTGCACATGAGGCAAAGTTCTCTTCAAACCCTCAAGTTCAGACCAATCCAGGAGAAAATACAGAGAGGTATGTAACCCATCTGAAGGACACAGGAGGATAAGAAGAAGACCGCCCTCACCCCTGTAACCAGGCCCCGGTCAAGTACTTCTGCAGGGCACTGGGTAGACTCAATCCTGAGGTCCTCAAAAGTTTGCTTACAGGGGAGCAGGCCTAGGTCTTTTCCAGGGTCCACAGGGGCAGACTTGTTCTGGGCTTTACTCCCCAGGATCTGGGAATCCAGCCAGGGAGCTGCCTAAGGGCTGGTTTCTGGCCAATACCAGTCTATGTGCCATTTTTCTGTGTTCTAAAACTTGAATGAGCTAAAATCCGAATGAAAAGTAATCGAAAATTTAGAGCTAGTGTGGCTTTCTTTAAAGATTTTATAACAATTAGAGGCTACTTTAGTTATAACAAAATAATCATTCATGTACATCAAACTGCTGTGGCATTTTTAAGAAATTCTAAGTGCTCTCATCTGTGGGTTGTGAAGAACAAACCCCTGTGTGACTGGGACAAGTTTCACAGAGGAAGATGCACCAGAAGTTTTAGTTCATGGCCCCAGAAGGTGAGCTTAGCTCTGACTCTGTAATTCCATCATGGAGACTGCAATGAATGACCAGTAAAATGGCTCAAGGGGTGCAAGGCTTGCTAGGCAAACATGCCCTCATTTCAATTTTGTTGCTGTGATAAAATACCCTCATGGAAAGGCAACATAGTGAAGGAAGGATTCATTCAGCCTCTTATTCCAGGTCACAGGCCATAATTTTATGAAAGTCATTGCCAGCTTTAAGCCATCACGTTTACAGGCAGCAGCAGACAGAGGACAGTCCATGGCTCCTTGCCTTCCTGTTTCTTCACCTTCAACTAGCTTTCTGTTCTCTTGTCCTGTTCCTGGCCATCTGCCTAGAGAATGACACCACCCATAATGCACTGTGACTTCCTACAGATTTTACTCAAGACACTCCCCGTAGACATGTGTGTCTTCAGGCCAAGACACTCCCCATAGACATGTGTGTCTTCAGGTCAAGACACTCCCCATAGACATGTGTGTCTTAGGTCAAGACACTCCCCACAGACATGTGTGTCTTCAGGTCAAGACACTCCCCATAGACATGTGTGTCTTCAGGCCAAGACACTCCCCATAGACATGTGTGTCTTAGGTCAAGACACTCCCCACAGACATGTGTGTCTTCAGGTCAAGACACTCCCCATAGACATGTGTGTCTTCAGGTCAAGACACTCCCCATAGACATGTGTGTCTTAGGTCAAGACACTCCCCACAGACATGTGTGTCTTCAGGTCAAGATACTCCCCATAGACATGTGTGTCTTCAGGCCATCTTGATGTAGATAATTCCTCATAAAAACTCGTTGATTGGTGATTCTACATCATGTCATGACATTCAAAACTACCAAGTGCAATAGGTGAATACTGATTTGATTAATATTATTACAGATGACATGAAATGAAAGGTTCTGTAGGTCCAGCAGCAGACATCTTTACTGTGGAACAACAGTTCCCTCTATCATTCAAAATGAAGATGAATCATTTATGTGATTCACCACCTGTTTTTTTTTTGTTTGTTTGTTTGATTGGATATTTTATGTATTTATATTTCAAATGTTATCCTCTTTCCTGGTTTCCCCTCCAAAACCCTCCCATCCTGTCCCTCCTCCCCTTGCTTATTCAAGAATGCCCCCTTCCCAGCCACCCACTCCTGCCTCCCAGCCCTGGCATCCCCTACACTGCAGCATCAAGCCTTCACAGGACCAAGGCCTCTCCTATTGATGCCAGGCAATGCCATCCTCTGCTACATATGATGCTGGAGCCATGAGTCCCTTCATGTATACTCTTTGGTTGGTGATTTAGTTCCTGTGAATGCTGGGAGGGGGGAGGGTCTGGTTGGTTGATATTGTTGTTCTTCCTATGGGGTTGCAAACCCTTTCAGCTCTTTCAGTTCTTTCTTTTTTTATTTATTTATTTTCTATATTCTTTGTTTACATTCTAAAAGCTTTCCCCTTTCCCAGTTCCCCCCCTGTTAACAGAACATCAGCAGCACCCAAAGAGCCACATTATACCCAAACTGTGCAGAACCTACAGACTGTATGTGTACATAGCCTTATCTATACATACTTTACCCTCACTTGTGGACTCACACACATGGATAGAGTTGTTGGTAACTAAACAAAAGGGGCAAATCTAAGAGATATATCATCTGGGATCTCATCATTATGCTACTTTCATTGATGCTGCTATAATAAAACATTATGACAAAAGGCACAGTTTTATGTACTGTAATTGCAGGGAGGTCAAAGGCAGGAACTCACATAGTTTATAATGTTATATCCAAGGTCAAAATTAGGAAGAAAACAAATACACTCATGCTCGCTGGTGCTCAGCCCCCATTCTACTCCCGTACAGTCCAAGATCCCCTGCACAGGGAATGGTGCTACCCACAGTGGGTTGGTCTTTCCACATCAATTAATGTAATCAAGCAATCCCCCCCCCCACAGATATGCTTATGTATCTTACATCAGGTCAATCTGATGTAGACTCATTGAGACTCGCTTACCAGTTGATTCTAGGTCATGTCGAACTGCTAATTAAAACTCTTATAAACATTTCATGTAAGTTGTGAAGGGATTGACAAAAAGGAAGATTATTGTGACATCAATGGAAATATTGTCTCTTGAGGTCACCATGTATTATATATCACAAGGACTTCATGTGGCTTATGGCTATAACTATGTTCTAACTGTATGTGCTGTAAATTTGAAAGGAGGCTTAAACAGCTCAAAAATTATGGCAGCCTGCTGCTTCTCTAGAAGACCTGAGTTCAAATTCCCAGGACCTATCAGGCAGTTTAAAATGCCAGAATCATTTAGTATGTTGAAGGAGATTAACGTTTCCTAAGAGATTAGGGTTTGTCTTTAACACATCAGTTCTGGGGGTATGGTTATTTTGTATATGTGACAGGCAGGATGCTTGTGTCTGTAACAGTGCTGGACCTGGTCAGTGGGATGAGATGTGTGAGAGATATAGACACAGAAAACTAAGATCAGCACTCTGTCCAGCTCTTTATATTGTCAGAGGCCTCAAATATAAAATAGACAGTCTTTGCAAGTATCCTTGGCCTAGATCTATCAAAAGAATAAAGAAACTACTATATGCACATAGTATTTTAATTTTTGTGTGTGCATGTGGTATGCATGTTTGTGTGCAGGTGTGTTCATGCGTATGAAGGCCAGAGGACAGCCTTAATTGCTGTCTGTCAAGTATTGTCCAGTGGTATAGAGATCACCAGGTAGACTAGGCTGGCTGGCTAGTGAGTCCCAGGGATCTGCCCATCTTTACTGCTGCAACGCTGGGGTTGGGGTAGAGGTGGGTGCTTTCTATCACTGCAGTATTGTGGTTGGGGTGGGGGTGGGTGCTCCCCTGTTGCAGTGCTGGGGGGAGGGGGACTCCACCCCACAACTGCACACCATAATATGTTCCCTTCCTACCCACCTTTACATTCTGCTTCATGTTCTCTCAAAAGAGAGTCACAAATCTACACCCCAAGACCGAGTTTGTTCTGCCCAGGAATTTTCTGCACAATTGTACTTTGTCTGATCTAATTTTCTGCTTGACTTAGTAAATTCTTGTTGACTTAATTTGAATATTATGAGTGACTAAATGTTATCTAGTTAAGATGAACCCTCCAGGTAGACAGGCTCAAAGAAAATCACTGTCTGGGAGTAACAAGGCTGGCCAGGTTCCTGTTGTTATTTTAGTTTTGTTTGTATCATTTTATTTATTTTTCTGTTTCAATGAGATATTTATATTTCACAGTGTAGCCAGGCTAGGCATGCTGAGCCTGGAAACAGTGATTTTTAAATAAAATGTAATTCACTCTATTTTTATGTAATGAACATGTCTCCATTTTTCACAAGTATGAAATAAAATATTATATCCCTTAAATTACCCTAATATATAATGAAATTAAATATTTAAAAGAAAGGAAATTAGGTTTGTTTGCATAACTTATTTTCAGTGAGCCCATTGTGTCTTGTTTTCATTAGCACTTTATTAAATTTCTACTTATAATAAGACTACAAAATAATCAGCTCTAGAAATTCATTTTCCATCATATCTGTAAGTGTTACAAATGTGGCCATGAAGACCTTCTATAGTCAACAAATCCTTCTTTATTGTAAGATTAAATTTGAACTGAAAACTATTTTTAAACAGCCCATATGAACAACTAAATGCCAAGAAATTTAATGAGCAAAAAGAAACTGACAGGTTCCTGGACACATTTCCATTAACATGAGGCTAAATCATGAACAAATACAAAACTGGTAACAAGTAATAATTGACTCAGTAATTTAAATTTACTCCCCCCCCCCCAAGTACCCAAACCAGATAATTTCTCTGTTTAATTCAACTAATCATTGAAAGCAAAATAATACCAATTCCTCTTAAATTAACATGACTGTGAGTTTCTGCAGATAGACCCCAGAAGGCCAGCACTACCATTGCCACTCAAATCAGAAAACAAACAAACAAACAAAAAACACAAGAAGACAGAAAGTTGTCAGCCAATATCCTCAATGAACATTGGTGAAAAAATTCTCAGGAAATTAGCAAACCAAATCTGATAGCACATTTAAAAAAATGTATTTGCTATGAGAAAACAAGAAGTACCCCAGGGGTACAAGGATGGTTTAACAAATGAACAAACAACACATCACATTGGCACAATGAATATCCATGATAAAACCTGAGTAGATTTTATCTAACCACAGAATATTTGCAAACAAACCTAATTTCCTTTCTTTTAAATATTTAGATAAAACCACAGAAGTGAAGTAATTCAATACAATAGCACAGTGTGTGTGTACACATATGCATGCATACATATGTGCATGCATGCGTGTAGGAGTGGGTGTGTTTGTGCATGTGTGTGTATGTGTAAATAGCTGACCTTATGTTGAACTGAGAAAATCTGAAGGCTGTCAGCTTCCTGTCTAGAACAAAATGAAAATATGTGCCTTCAGTATTTTTATTCAGCATAATACTAGCTGTCCTTCCCAAAGCAATCATTCAAGAGAGAAACAAAGGCAGCTGGATTAGAAGAGCGGACACAAAACTGTCATTGTTTATAGATGATGTCCTCTATTTAGGAAATCTCAAGAACTTCACACACGCTTCTAGATCCAGTAACAAGTCAGCCAAGGTACAGATGCAGAGTTGGCTTGCACAGAAGAGTGGTTCAGTTGTGTGAAAATCACTTCTCTCTGAAACACAAAGTTACCTCTTTTCAATAGTTGAAAAGTACACTAGGAAGAAACTTAACAAGAGAGGTAAATTGTTACAATGGCATCTACAAAATAGCAACAAAACAAACAAACAAACAGACACAGAAAGTAGAAAGAGGCCTGATGTTCAAGGATTACAAGGATCAGTATTGGAGGAATACTCAGCCAAATGTGATGTATAGACTTGAGGTAATTCCTACCGAAGTGGTAATGGTGATCTATGCACCACTGTAAAGAATAAGACCTGTTTATGATGGAGCCACAGAGGAAAATGTAAAACTCCTGAATAGCCAAACAATCTCGATAAAAGAAAATAAGGCAAGATGCTGGAAAAGGGCATGTAGATCCATGAAGTAGAACAGGGATGGTAAGCAAATCTTCAGTCAGCTGAGTTTTGGCAAAAGCACTAAGAATGTACACTGGAGAAGAGATGATCCTCTAAATGAATGTGCAGAAGAAGCTAGCTGTCCACATGTGGGAGAACAAGAATGAAGTCACACAAAGAACTCAAGATGCACTAAGAGAGCGAATGCTTTATGGCTTCAAACTAAGACATTTATGAAAACTTAAGAGCCATGCTGTCAGCACATTGGGATGGATGATGATTTGGAGTAACCTCGCTAAGCCTGGCAATGAAAGAAAAAATTAGGCAAGTGGGATTCCATCAAGCTGATGAAAGCCTGCAGATTACAAAGAAAATCATAAATGAGGGTGGCTTAAACATTTATAAGCACACAACTCAGAAATGTAAGCCTGTGCTCACATGAAGCCTGCAAATGAATGCCTATAATGCCCTCACCTGCAACCTCTCATAACAAAGAGCCCACTTTCCTTCTCTCCCTGTGAGAAAATACATAGTGGTCTATCCAGACAGGGGAAGATCCCTCAGTAGGTACAGACTTGAGACAGATGCATCCAGGGAGAGAAGCCAGGCCACATGGGCTGCCTCCTGCACACCCAGATATCCTTCTTGCTACAAGCAACATATGGGGTGAAAACCACAGCAGAAGCTGCGAGGGCTGAGCATGGATGGAAAGGATGCTGTGGGAAGGAGCAGACACCTAGGCATATGACTGAGGCTAATAAATAAGGAGCCTGCCTGTTACTCAGCTCTCCTCTACACACAGCATCCTGTCAACATTGTCCTGGGTACAAGCTCCAACCGCAAATTTAACCAATTAAATTTAGAGTCACAGGAGGCACAATTTTGAAGGTGGGAAATCCTGGGAGAACACTTAAAATATATTTAAGCAATTCTAGTAGAACTCAGGAAAACAGCCTTCACAGTGGGGTTAAGAGGCAGACATTTTTACAGAATAGAGACCCCCTTTGTTTCTTAAGATGTTTCCTGAGCACAGTGAACTTATTAGACACTTTGATGTCGCAAAAATTGTGATGTGCATATGTACAAATGATCTAAACATGGCAAAAAGCAGCTAAAATAAAAAAAAATCAATAAAGCAGCTTTTTAACAAACACATTCTGCACTGGATCAAAGAGAATGCCGGGCAGCTACATGGTGCAGATCTGACACCCATTAGTTTTCCATTTCAAGGAGACAGCTTGGCAAGAGGAAGGCAAGGCCTGTCTGTAATGTCTGTAATGAGCTTCTCTGGGGCAGAAGTAAGCTGCTTTTCAAACAGAGAGTAAACACACACGCCAGCCAGTGTGTGCTCACAGTGTGGAAAACTCACCTTCCATGGAGGCTTGAGGCTCGAGGAAGAAACAGATTTAGACCCCTTCTGCATGGGGGCTCCCACACTCCTCTCCCTCCCCAGAACACACTTCAAATGTAAATGTTTGGTCAGGAGCAAAAGCTCTCCTTGGGTATTTTTGTTTTCATCTGGTTTTAGTTTTTTAAGGCATCATCAAATAAAGGAGGAATTGGCTGCTAAGAGCTCACCTGAACACAGCTCTCCACCCAAGGTACAGGCTAATAAAGGAGCTTCCACAAATATGGGTTTGTTTGGTTTTGCTTGTTTGTTTGTTTGTTTGTTTTAAAGGAGTCTACTCTCAAGGGTTTTATTTCTAACAACCAGCCATTTCAGGGGCCATTTTGGTGGTTGGTTCACACTGATGGACAGACATCCATGCTAAGTTCTTACCCAGAGTTGCCTGGCTCAGTGAGGTGCCACCATCCTCAATAGCTCTCTTGAGAGATCTCACTGAGCCTCAGTTTCTATTTTACTGCCCTGAGAACCAGAGCTTCCCAAATGCTGGGTTCAGAGGTAACAAAATGCAACTGAATCTCCATCCTTCCATCCATGCAATGAAAGCAAGAAACAGGCACAAGGGACTCAGAAACGGAGCGATCTGCTTTTCTCTCTGTCAGACCCAAAATCCACCCAAAGAGGGATGCCACCAGCCCTGCCAGGGCACAGCCAGATTGAGAAGTCCAAGGGACCCTAGGAATGGTGCAGGCAAGGCACTGCCTGGGAGACATGAGACAAGCCACATCTCCTAAGGAGCAATGGGGCATGGGAAGCATTAACACGGAGCATTTCTGCCAAGTCACTTTCAGGTACCTCTCCATCCACCCAGTCTCCACACCCCTCAGACCCAGACCCTCCTCATAGCTCAGTTCATAGGACTCTACAGGGTTGGGGTGGGTGGGGTGGGGAGGATGTTCTGGGAGGTGGTGGCTCTTCCTGGCCAACTGCTTCCTTAGGGTTGGCCCATCCCTCATTCCTGCCCATTCACTATTTCCCCTTAGTTCTTGTATATCCATCGACCACCTCCCTCATCAAGCTACTTACATGACCTTTCAAAATGCACTCTATCTGCCTCTCTAGGCAAGTCCTTGATTGGCACTGGGCTCCTTTTGGCTCCCTCAGACTCAGGAAGTGAATCACTTTCCCCTAGCTGTCCTAGAGCATCTCTGCCCAGAAACACTTCCCAATAGTCTCTCTGCTCCATCATGTCTCCTGTGCAGTATAATGACTGGGATGGAAGAAAGAAGTTATAACGTAAGAATCTGTCCCAGAAGCCAGTAATGGTCCTTCACGTGGGCACATAGCGACAAAAAGGACATGACTGGACTCTCAGGACTGGAATAGAGCAAGGAAGAACAGGATGACTAAGATGACCAATCAGATACATGTGCTATAGCCAAAAAGCAGACTAGCCAGTGTTGGCTTTGTGGGTGTTTGTCATCTTATAAGATTTGTAATAGACAAAAAAAAAGCAATATAGCTATAATAGAATTAAAAATAGAATAGCAAATATTTATACATCAGTTAAGATTCACAGAAATTAGCTCATGACACTAAATGGAAGACAAGGAGGAAGAGGTAAAGGAGAGGTCCATACATACACACAAACACACACATACATACCACACACCACACACCACACATACAAACACATAAACTATACACATATAAGCAAACACACCCTACACATATACACACATATATAAACACATATACATACAACACACACATATACACACATATAAACCCATATACACATACAAACTCACATACACATATATAAACACACATGCAGATATACAAACACACACACTACACATAAATACATACATATACAAACACACACAAAAATATACACATATGCTACACATTCACACATACAAGCACACACTACACATTCACACATAACTCACACATACATATATACAACACACAAGCATGTACATGTGTATGTGTATGTATATGTGTATGTGTATATGTATATTAAAAGATCACAAATGGCAAATGGCTGGAAAGACAGATCAGTGTTTAAGGGCACTTCACTGGTCTTGCAGAAAATATGGGTTCAGTTTTTAATTCCCACATGGATACTCACAGTCATGTGTAACCACAGTTCTAGAGTATCCTATGCCCTTCTCTGAACTCTTCAGGCATTTCATGCATGTGGTTCATAGACATACATGCAGAAAAAACACACATGTACATACAAATTTAATTTTTTTAAACACTAAAAAAGGCATACATTTACTCTTGTATTTTTGTGGGTTTGGTTGTGAGCCTAGTTTTTAACAACTGAGCAAATCTCTCTAGCCTCTGGCATACATGTACTAAAGGGTAGTTCTATACACATGCAAGGAAAGATTTTATATGCAAGTATGAGCATCCTTAAAATCTGAAAGTGAGTAGGAGGTCTGAGAGGCATAGGGGGGATAGTTGGAAAGGAGTGGGCAGAAGATACAATAATGAATACATTTTATGCATCTATGAAAGTTTCAAAGTAAATAAATATTTACTTATAAAAGTTTTGGTAACATAGTGCAGATGAGAAGGTGCTAAAAGAGCTAAAGAAAAAGTGGAAAACTGTTAATAAAAACAATCTAATAAATGAAAGTGGGAAAGGAGGCAAGGGCTTGTAACTAAAGAAAAGGTTTGTTACTTCTTATCCTAGGTACCCTGCACATACTAGAACATGTGTGTGTGTGTGTGTGTGTGTGTGCATGCATATCTGTATGTGCTTGTGAGCATGTGCGCATGTGTGTGAAAAAGTGTGTATGTGTGTGCATGTATGCATGTATGTGTGCGAAAAAGTGTGTATGTGTGTGCATGTATGCATGTATGTGTGCATGTGTGTGTGTGCGCGCATATGCATAAGTGCACGAGTGCTGGCTGACTGACTGCAGGCAAGAACTAGCTTTACTGCGGTTTTCTGATAAGTCAATTTGAGCAATCACACAGCTATCACGTATGTGCCATGGATCCCCTCTCCTGAAATACTAGGTAATAAGATGCCACAACAATTTATTTTGGGCCTTTTAAAGATAAAAAGAATTTCATAATCATTCAGAACTAACTTTCCTAAGTCAAAAGAATTGATCTAAACACAGAGAGGACACAGGGACAAGGTCAGCCCTTCAGACATTACCCTGCACACAAAATAAATACATATACAGAAAGCCCCACTAGCCCCTGAGATACAGGCAAAATGGATGCTCTGAAAAGAAAAAATACATTTTGTCCTAATATTCATTTAATAGATTTTTCAAAAAATGTGATAAGAAGACTGGAAGAAACCTGGGTAAGTCTGGGTGGATTATGCAAATACTCATTTCATTCTTGTGCTTCAGGGTGAAGTATCTGGACTGCTTTTTTGTAGGCTGTAAACCCCCAACATCCCCTATCTGTGCTCCGCAGCTGGTAGGCAGAACCAAAGGATTAGGTGTGATAAGCATGTGAGGCCTCAGGGAGCTCAGAGGAGTCTCAGATGCAAGGTCCCCTGGGGCTTACGATGTGGATTTTAAAATGCAGTTCCCCAATCTTCAGCAGCTTATCTCAAGTTAGAGGTTCAATATTCTCCCTCAGTGAGAGGGAAGTGAAAGAGACAAAGAATGTGCAGCCTCTGCTGCAGGGGTTACAGAGACTGTCCTCTGTAGGCTACCCCATGATGAAGAGAGAGAGAGAGGAGAGAGCTTCCTCCTCCTTTTGAAAGTATAAGGTTTATACTGTGAAGAATCCATATTCTTTTGTCAAGTAGCATCTCATTAGCTCAGCTGAAAGAAGGATGAACCTGGCTTACTGTATCTCAGTCATCTTCAGATTGAGAGCTCAGAAGACTTGTTTCCCACAAGCAGGTCCTCTCCAGTTTAACTATACTAGGCCAGAAGCCTGAGGATGTCTCTCCCAAGGCCTCATTTGGGAAAATATGCACGTACTTGGCCTTGGGTGGCTTGCTACACACTCATATTTCCCCAGAAGGTCCTAGCAGCCCAGGGACTAAGGCAGAATTAAGCATGCCTTGTCCCTACAACAATATCTTCACTTTCCAGGAGCTAGAACTTTCCATGCTAAAACAAGGGAAATGCTAAAAATAAATCTGAGCAGCAATGTTCTACAACATTGAGCAGGGGGAGACATCTACAGCCTCCATTTTCCAGATAAAACCTAACAGAAATAGGTCCACCTTGAGTGAACCTCAGAGATAAATTAACACCCTGGATTGACATGTCAATCACAGCTCAGTCTGCCTTTATTCACTGATATCGATAAACAGGATTAACTAAGGAAAGTTACTTTTTTATTATATTTTCCAAAACCTGCGCAGCTGTGTGCAGAGCACCTTAGTGATAGCATGGGCTTCCTGATGCAGTCTCCCTAACTGTGATATGCTAACAGAACCACTAACGGACCCCTGGATAGAAATCATCAGAATGTGATCTCCTTGGGATGTCATCTAGCAAAGATGGGTTTTTGAATGCAAGGATAGATTTTCAGATGGGGACCCTAAAAATCAACTGGCATTGAAACAAAATTATAAGCACTAAGGTCTGGGTGGTGAGAGAATTGGGAGTGTCTGTGCCCAGTCTGTAAAGGCAGATAGGGTTAATGGCTTCTTCCTGTGACTCTGGGGCTCCCTGATTTCAAGCATGGCAGGGCCAGTGCT